>NC_053027.1:256172920-256472920 GCF_003073215.2 Triticum urartu | reverse complement strand
TTTATCAAATTGCCATGGTCTACCAAGTAATAAGGAACATGCTTGCATAGGTACCACATCACAATCAACATAATCAACATATGTAGAGATACTAAAATGCACACGAACAATACGTGTTACCTTAACCTTGCCGCTTTTGTTGAACCATTGGATGTAGTAAGGATGTGGATGTGGTCTTGTGGTGAGAGATAGCTTCTCCACCATCTCCATGCTAGCCAAGTTATTGCAGCTCCCTCCATCTATGATGACGCGAACAGAACGTTCCTTCACAACTCCCTTTGTGTGGTATAGATTATGCCTCTGATTTTGCTCAGCTTGTGCAACCTGCACACTCAAAACACGTTGAGCAACTAAACATTCATACATGTCAGCATCTTCAACAGCCATGTATTGTGTTTCATGATCAGAATCCTCTCCACCGTGTTCTTCATGTGTAATAAGTGCCAAAGTCTACTCATCATAGTCACTAGCGGACTCATACCCACCATCCTTAGTAGCAATCATCACACGTTGAGATTGGCATTCTCTCGCAAAATGTCCTCTTCCCTTACAATGACGACAAATAATATCACTTGTGTGCCCTGTTGATGCCATGGAAGAAGAAGAGCTCTGCGCAGGTCCGGCAGGTGTGCTCTTGGCAGATAGTGGTGGTTGTGCCTGCTTTCTTGTATCACGGCTGGAGGTGGCACCTGATGGAGGTGCTGGTGGAGTGGAAGTAGAGGATGCACGTGGTGTCCATGATGAAGATCGACCTGTAGAAAAGTTAGTTCGCGCCAATGCCTGTCGATCATGCACCTCACGTTCAGCTTTACAAGCAAGATGGAATAAACGAGTGATATTAGTATACTCCTTATACTCTAGAATGGTCTGAATCTCTCTATTTAATCCACCCATAAAACGTGCAAGCATAGCTTCATTCTCCTCAACAATACCACATCTAATCATGCCAGTTTGTAATTCCTGATAATATTCTTCTACAAAAATTTTTCCTTGTCTTAAACGTTGCAATTTTTGAAGTAATTCACGTTGATAATATGGTGGAACCAAACGAGTACGCATAGCAGTTTTCAAAGCAGCCCAAGTAGCTGGAATAGGATATAATCTACAATGTTCAGACCACCAAACACATGCAAAGCTAGTGAAAGCACAAACAGCAGCAGGAACACGTCTCTCCTCAGGATATTGTAAACATGTAAATCGTTGTTCAGTTTATAATTCCCAAGTAAGATATATATCAGGAACATATCTACCCTCAAATGGTGAAATATTCAATTTTAGTTTAGGAAGATGGTCATGTACCTCAGGTGGTGGTGCAGCCCTACCGTTGCGATGATATGCATGAGGACGACTTGGTGGTGGTGGTGCTGGAAGTTGCACGTAGTTCTAATTTTGGTCAACCTCATCCTCGTAATGGTCCTCCACCTATGCAGTAGCAGCAGGAGCGGCAGAAGCACCAACAGCGGCACCAGAATTTTGCCCAGGGTCAATGGGAATGCGATGTGCTCGTCCCACTTGATTTGGAAAGCGACGTTGTTGTTGTTGTTGTTGTTGTTGTAGAGGTGCGTTAGGGGCAGCCGGTGGTGGTGGTGGAAGACACGCGAGCAATTCATTAAACCTGTTATCGAGCTTTGTTTCAAACGTCTTCTCCATGCCATCTATCTTCTCCATGGCCTCTTCAAATCTGTTTAGCATATCTTGCACCTGTACACTCATCATTTGCTGAAATTTATCATGCAACTCCTTATTCGTCATGTTCTCCTAGTCAGTCTCGTCGGCTTGTGATCCTGCCATGGCTAGCAACAATAGAAACACACAAGAATACGATCCTACAGAATAGTAACAAGAGGTGGTGGTGGTGTCACAAATCCGTCAAGCAAATCTCAGATTCTTACCAGTTCTTACCCAGCAGCAGGCGGTGATCCGCAACCGTCCTAGTCAAAACTCTCAAAGCTTGGATAGAGCGATTACCAGGGAGAGTCAAACGCACGACGTAGATGTATGTGGAGCTGGGAAGGCTTATAATATGGTAGCAAAAAGGGTCAGCAATAATCAATTCAGAGATGCAAAGTTGAATAAACGCTCAACGACGGTACTGTGCTGGTCCTAGGCTAGACCGTGCTAGAGACGCGAGCCTAGAACACTAACAAAATCACGGCGCTGCACGTAAACAAGGGAAAAGCACACTCTGGAACTTCTTTTTTCGCTCTTTTTTGCGCTCCTCTTTTTTTTGCAAAAAATCACTATAATGGCGAGTGTCTCAAAACACTTCCCTCGTCAAACTGATAGGATGGGCACGAAATATTTTTTGACTTTTTTTTCGGAAATCAGGGCAGCGACGATGAAAAAGTGCGACAAAAAATCACTATGATGGCACATGGCTCAAAAGACTCAGAAAAGCCTAAAAATAGGATAGGAAAAAAAATTGCCTGTGAAAATTTTGGCCTAAAAACTGCCCGGGGGTCTCCAGACTCTTTTTTTTTCGAGACCTACTCAGGCAAGGAAACACGAATCGGAAATTAGACAGACCTCGAAAACAAACCTAATATGAAAGGAACTCGAATTGGTAGTGGATATATGATGGTAGGATATGGCAGCGGTGGTGGTATATGGATACAGATTGGTGGTGGTATACGGTGACGGATTGGTGGTGGTATATGGATACAGATCGATGGCGGATAAGCAGTGGTGGTATATGGCAGGAGCGATGATGATGGTGCGGCGGCGGCGGCGTGACAACTGATGGCCAGAACTCGAAACTCTAAAAGACTAGACTCTAAGACCAGCAACTAGACACGACGATGCAACTGCAAATTCAAGAAAGCAAAATACTGAAAAGACTATGCAAAGTCTCAGATTGGTTCAGATATGATGAACTAACCCTATTTTTTTTGGCTTTTTTCGTGGACTGTAGGTATGAAGAACATACTCAATCTAAACTATGAAAAACTGGAAAATCTCACCGAGCAACCTGAAAATATGATACCAGTTGATAGAGGCAAAGGTGTCCCGATGTTTCGATGAGATGGTGGCTATCGTTTCTGTGGGAGTCGACCTTGCTGATCCGACTACGAACGTGCGAGACGTCGCGCCTTAGCAATCTCTAAACCAACTTCCGAGGGGTTACTGACCACGCCGGAGCACGATCAACCTGACCACGAGGGTCTGTTTCCTGCAAGAAAACGAAGAACAAGCAAGAAACTGAGGTTGCAATCTGGATATTGCGAATATAAGATGAAAGCTTTATTGATCAAGGTGGGGTTCTGTGACGTCTTGGTTTGGTCGTTGGACACAAACGAAGTACGAGAAGTTGCAGCTATGGCGAACTTTTAATCTAAACAAAACCCAAAGTCTAAACGACGCCCTAAGGGCTGTATATATGGAGGAAGAGGGGGGAATTTCGTGGCCCTTGGAGAAGGGGTCCGAAACCAACCCTAACTCTTGTTTCCCCACACATACGGACTCTAAAAATAGCCTATACTTAAGTATTTCGAAAATACATGGGCCTGGCCCAATAATAAGGTGATGCA
Organism: Triticum urartu; assembly: GCF_003073215.2. Classification (NCBI taxonomy): domain Eukaryota; kingdom Viridiplantae; phylum Streptophyta; class Magnoliopsida; order Poales; family Poaceae; genus Triticum; species Triticum urartu. The sequence goes on along the minus strand of NC_053027.1, from coordinate 256,469,393 downwards.
TCACCTAGAATAGCCTCTGGACGAAATTTATGAAGTGGCATCTTGTATATTTCGTCCAAGGCTTCAGGCACTCCTTATGGTGGCTTCAAAGTCCTGAAATCATCACTTGTAACTCCGTTCTTTATCCCCTTGCGCATGCCATCATCTCCACGCTTGAACTTGTTCCAAGGTTCATCTTTCTTGTCCAAGCTAGGCCCTTCATTTGTAAGAAAGACAAATGTATCCAATTTAGGCAACATCATATTCTCATGAACATTAGAATCGTTACCAAGAAACGAAAGTACCTGATAATTCAATTGGCGTGCGCGAGCTCTAGTAATTGGTCCAGTATGTATAGCAGCAGGGGCTGTGGGTGTAACAATGGTATTGATGTCCTCATCATACTTGTTGGGAGAACTTTTATCTCAAAGATGGCTACCTTATGCGCGCTAACAAGCTTTGTATACCCGAGTCTTCTCTTTGTTTGTTGCTTTTGCAAGAGGCTCACAGAGATGTTCCTCTTGGGACATTTTGGACGTGACAAGACCTTCGCCGCACTCTCCTTCAAGTACTTTTGGCCAAAGATGTTCCGCGACGTGGCACGCTTCACCAACAAGTGCTCTACATGTCGCAAAGCTAAGTCCAAAGCCCAATCTCATGGTTTACATATGCCCCTTCCAATTCCATATCAACCATGGGAGGATATTAGTATGGATTTCATGCTTGATTTGCCTAGAACTCGCAATGGAAAGGATTCCGTCTTTGTTGTTGTGGACCGATTCTCAAAAATAGCACATTTCATACCATGCAACAAGATAGACGATGCTTCACATGTTGCTAATCTTTTTTGTAGGGAAATCTTGAGGTTGCATGGAGTGCCAAGGACCATTGTGTTAGACCGCGACGTCAAGTTCTTAAGCTACTTTTGGAAGACCATTTGCGCCAAGCTCAACATCAAGCTTCTATTCTCAACGACATATCATCCTCAAACCGATAGCCAAACAAAAGTCACCAACCGGACGCTATCTACTCTCCCATGTATGTTGATCAAGAAGAACATCAAGGAGTGGGAGGAGTGCTTACCCATCGCCGAGTATGCCTACAATCGAGCTCGACACACTACTACCGGCAAGTCCCCCTTCGAGGTTGTCTACGGCTTCAACCCATTGTTCCCATTGGACATTCTACCTCTTCCGCTCCAAGAACGTGCAAACATGGATGCTAGTGCAAGGGCAAGTTTTCTCAAGAAGATGCACGAGGATACAAGGGCAACAATCGAGCGTCAAGCACACCGCATCGCCACCAAGCTCAACATCAATAATACACCAATGGTGTTCCAACTAGGCGATCTTGTATGGCTCCATCTTCGCAAAGACTGCTTCCCCAATGAGCGCAAGTCAAAGCTACCATGCGTCGATGGACCTTCAAGGTGCTAGCACGCTACAACGACAACGCTTACAAGATTGACATCCCACCCAACAAGTACAATGTAAGCGACATCTTCAACGTCAAAGACTTGACCAAGTACCATGGTGACGAATATCACGATCTGTGGACGGATCTCTCCCAAGGGGGGGATGATGCGACCCATCATCCCCATGGACTCTACATCAACACATCAAGCCCCACGTGGACCCATGACAAGAGCTAGAGCACATGCAATGGAAACCGAGGTGAACTCCTTCCTACTTGACATGCATATGGACAGAAATGGAACTTGGTTGCTACCTCACCAAAATACTCTATGCCCCATTAGGTACGAAGAGGAACAACACCAAGAAGCTCAGGAGCATCCCCAAGGAGGAGGACGACCACCCCAAGGCCACGCGGAGCAAGACGGAGCGCAACAGCAACAACACTGGAGGTCCCAGGCGACCCTGTGCGCATGGGCCCCTGAGACCCCGTGCCCACAGACTATCTAGGGAGTTGGCGCTGGGGCACCCCGTGCGCACGGGTGTGTGCCATGCCCATGGGACCCCCGTGCGCATGGGCTCTCCAGGATGGACGACTGTGATCACCTATTCAAGCCCCTCTCTATCCACTTCGACCCCAAGCCTATATATTCTGTACTTAGGGTTATGTTTAGGGTTAGCAAAGTATTAGACGAGATATTTGTGAGCTTTGCTCCTTCTACCTTCCCTCTTGTGGATCAAGACCCCTTAGGGAGGAATCCTTGTGGATTTCAAGATCTCTACAAGGAGAAGAGTACCTTCAAGACTTCATCTCCTAGGAGTGGGAAGAACCTTATCATTGTATCTTTCCTTTGATTGTGTTTGTGAACTTGTGGATCTTGTGTTTTCTATTCTAGTGGATGTGTAATTGGGTATTGTTGGAGTGATTTTCCTCTTTGTGTTCTTGTTGTTCATCTCCTTTTCCCCCCACCAAGTGTGAAAAGATCCATCTTAGGGTTTCACCCTACAACATGAAGTGTTCCTGAAGAGAATGAAGGATGGACAGTCAATCATCCACATGCACCGGCCTAAAGTTGCAAAGACCTTCAACATCGATGAAGGCTCAATATTCGCCTTCCGCTTCAGCAGTTTTCTAGAACAGATTCATCTGTCTATGTACCGTCTATGATGCTAATTTTGAAAGGTTATGGATGTTGCATGTGAAATTTGGTGCTGGTGCAATTGTGTAATGGGGCAGCTGAGTGCTTAAGCTATAGGATGGTGTACTTTGATGTATTCCAATTATGAAATCCTGCTTCCTTAATATGAAAATAAAATATATTGTGTGCTTAATATGAAATGTCAATTAGATTAATAAATGGATTATTAATAATAGGACAATTAGCCTGCTAATTGGGTTTTTCTATTGCAAATGGTTATTGAGAAAACACCATGGGTGATGACCTCAGGCAACGCACACAGTTTGTAGGAATAGAAGTGTTGGACCAATGAACAATCACACACGACATCCTCTTGAAAACTGTTTGCATTAGACCACCTTGCGCAAACGTTTACCACATAAAAAGTGTGTGTCATGGACAACCTTTGCCACACAGTTTCTTCTATGCACCGTGTGTGCTGCATTTAATAACGCAAACGATAAAATTGTTAATATCGTCTGCAATGGCAATGCTATCACAAACTATTTAATGGGGAAAATTGTGTGTGATGTACCTGCGAACGGAAACATTTTCCTTGGAGTGACTGTGTGGGATGTATATATGAATGGAAACGTACTTCTTGGATTAACTGTGTGGGATGTACATACTAACTAAAATGTATTCCTTGGATTGACTACATGGAATGTACATACGGACGGAAACGTTTAGCCGGGATTGACTGTGTGGGATGTACTTGCGACCGGAAATGATTTGGCCTATATAATTGTATTTTTTAGCACAACTGTATGTATAACCACATTTGATCCCTCGCCCGTCGCACACGACCTCATTTTGCTGAGCGTGTGTGCCAGGAGGGCCTATCCCTGACGGTTTCTGGGTTGTCTGGGAAGGACCCCCTATCGCACACACTCACTCGGCGCCGATTTAGAATGCCGTCGTGGAAAGGGGTTAAAAACCGTTTGTATAGGACCTCGCTGTACCAGTGCATGCAATCATCACAATAAATTTTCTCATCAAAACTTGGGGGAATAAAAATATCATTTTCATCAAACATAGCATCCCCGAGCTTATGGCTTTTCATATCATTAACATCATGGAAATTCAAAGAATTCGTACTAGCAACATTGCAATCATGCTCATCGTTCAAAGATTTCGTGCCAAGCATTTTATCGAATTCTTCTTCTATCAATTGAGCACTGTTTTCCTTTCCATCATTTTCAATAAAGACATGATAAAGACGAATAATACGAGGTAACCTCAATTCTATATTTTGTAGTTTTCTTTCATAGACCAAACTAATGATAAAACAAGAAACTAAAAGATTCAATTGCAAGAACTAAAGATATACCTTCAAGCACTCACATCCCCGGCAACGGCTCCATAAAAGAGCTTGATGTCTACTATGGAACTTTATTCTTGTAGACTCATGTTGTGCCTCCAATCACAGAGTTTTGTAGGAAAGTAGCAAATTTTCCCTCAAGTGGATGACCTAAGGTTTATCAATCCGTGGGAGGCATATGATGAAGATATTCTTTCTCAAACAACCTTGCAACCAAATAACAAAGAGTCTCTTGTGTACCTAACACACCAAATACAATGGTAAATTGTATAGGTGCACAAGTTCGGCGAAGATATGGTGATACAAGTGTAATATGTATAGTAGATATAGGTTTTTGTAATATGAAATTATAAAAACAGCAAGGTAGGAAATGATAAATTGGAGCAGAAATGGAATTGAAATGCTTAAAACCAAGGCCTAGGGTTCATACTTTCACTAGTGCACTCTCTCAACAATGCTAACATAATTCGATCATATAACAATTCCCTCAATGTGCAACAAAGAGTCACTCCAAAGTTCTTATCTAGCAGAGAACATAAGATGAAATAATTTGTAGGATACGAAACCACCTCAAAGCTATTCTTTCCGATCAATTCATTGAGCTATTCCTATAAGTGCCACAAACAACCCTAGAGTTCATACTAAAATAACACCAAAATAATTTCAGATTCATAATACTCAATTCAACACAAAGAACTTCGAAGAGTGCCCCAAGATTTCTACCAGAGAAACAAATACGAAAACCTGCATTAACCCCTATGCATAGATTACCCCAATGTCACCTCGGGAATCCACGAGTTGTGTGCCAAAACATACATCAAGTGAATCAATATGATACCCCATTGTCATCACATGTGTTCATAGCAATACATACATCAAGTGTTCTCAAATCCATAAAAGTATTTAATCTGATAATAACGAAATCTCAAAGGGAAAACTCAATTCATCACAACAAGATAGAGAGGGGTAAACACCATATGTTCCAACTATATTAACAAAGCTCGCGATACATCAAGATTGTGCTAACTCAAGAAAACGAGAGAGAGAGAGAGATTAAACAAATAGCTGCCGGGATGATTAAACACAAAGAGTCACTACTCCCTCCTCATCATGGTGGCCGCCGGGATGATGAAGATGGCCTTCGGTGATGATTTCCCCCTCCGCCAGGGTGCCTGAACAGGGTCCAGATTTGTTTTTCATGGATACATAGGCCTGCTACGGTGGAACTTTCGATCTAAGGTTATTTATGGGGGTTTCTGTATTAATAAGATTTTTTGGCGTCGGCTTCACACGAAGATGGGCCTCAGGGGCCCACTACCCACCAGGGCACGCTAGAGGGGGTTGGCGTGCCCTGGTGCCTAGTGGCCACCTCCTCCCCCTTCTGGTACTCCCATGAAGCTTCTAGTGCCTTTTTTGTTCCAAAAAAATTGTCAAAAAGTTTCGCTGCATTTGGAGAACTTTGATTTATGCACAAAAACAACACCATGGTAGTTCGGCTGAAAACAACGTCAGTCCAGGTTAGTTACATTCAAATCATACTAAAATTATATAAAATTGTTGTAAACATGGCATGAATACTTCTTAAATTATAGATACATTGGAGACGTAACAACCGTCTGCAATGATATTGATAGAGGGAACAGAGATAACGAATTAATACGAGGGAACAGAAATAGAGATATATACAGTCTGCTTAATTTAGTCCTTATTCTTCTCGCTTATTATTGGACGGCCCCGCGACATCGTCTTAGCGAGGATGCTTCTTGCCGCTGACCATTGGCTTTTCATCATCGCCGTCGTCGTCATCGTTGTTGCTGTCGTCGTCGTTCGACCATTCCTCCTCCTCTTCATCATCCTCTTCTTCATCCTTCGAGGCATCCTCGTCCGTCTGGTTGTCGTCTGACGACTTGGGAGGTGTCGTCCCTTCCATGATCTGGATAAAATGGAGGTCTGGGCTCGGCGCCTGACTCATGGAAGATGAGCGGGATGATTCTGATGTTGACCTATCATTGGGTGCCAGACTGCTGGTGGAACTGTCGTCCTTGCTGTCTCTCGACATGGCTGCAGTACGTATACAAACCACAAGAAAGTGAGATTACAGAGTGTGTGCAAGTGTGTAGAGCGGCCGGCCGGGACGATGAAGATGGTGGACACTTAAGCGGGGTATGTAGAGAAGAGGAATAGTCAATTGAAGAAGGGGATTGACGCATTATCTAACTACTTGGCAGGCGGTTAGAATACTGATATAATCAGACGCAATTATTTGTACCCAGTCGCTCCAAATTCTCGGGGTTGCGCAGTTCTCAATGTGATAATTATGCATACGCGTTGGAGCATCCAAATATGAAACATTTTTCATACTCCTTCCGTACAACGACCTAGGTGGGGGAAAAGAGAGAACTTGATGTTTATTTGCCAATCAATACCATTGCATGTAGAGAATCGACAAATGCATGTTATGCTAAGTAGTCTGAAGTCACTGAATGCCACTACAAAAAAAGACACATCTGTGACATTTTGGGTCGAACGAAAAAAATTGTCATGCTTATGACACTTCTATGACGATAATTGTGAAAAAACCCGGTACCATCATAGATGTGGTGGGATCCTACTTCTACGACAAAAAATCATGACAGAAAATGGGCTTTTCATCCTAGGCGGGCCAGAGACGCGGCTTCATGACATTCTTTGGGTCGTCCATGATGAAAAGACAGTGGTAGAAGCGAGGGCGAGGAAAATATCAGGGAGTTCCCAGTTAAGGTGGGTGGTCGCGGCCGAGCGATGCACGTTTCTCTCGTACACGTACGCGTGTGGGTGCGAGGCGTTGGGTTCTAACTGAACTCGAGTGAGGCGTTCGCCTACTGAACCCGAGTGATTGCACTACAGGCTACGCGTTACTAAACCCGAGCGATCGATCGATCTGGCTGTTAAATGAATCCGATTGAGCGATTCCTTCGCTACTGCCGCTAACTGAAGCCGATCGAACCTGCTGCCTCTTGATGAATGGTGAGCGTTCTTGGGGGGTTGGATGAACAAGACCCCATGGTAGTAGAGGCCGTTGCCGCTGGATGAACATGACCCCGATCGAGCCGGTTGGGGGTGGATGAACAAGACCCCGTGGAGGGCTGGATGAATAGGAACCCGTGGAGGGCTAGTTGAACAGTAGCTGGTCGAGGGCTGGATGAACAGTAGCCCGTGGAGGGGTGGTTGAACAAGACCCCATGGAGAGGGCTGGTTGAACAATAGCTGGTGGAGGAGCGGTGGAGGCTAGATGAACAGGACCCTGTGGATGAACAGTAGCTGGTGGAGGCAGGAGGCAGATGCCGTGGATGAATAGTCATAGGTAGAGGCTGGAGGAGGTCGACGGTGGAGATGAACAGTAGCTCGTGGAGTCCCGTTTTGCGGTACGCCACACCCCTCCCGATGAACATGATCCCCGTTTTGACCGTAGCGCTCCAACACAAGTCCGTTTCCTCCATTTTGCGGTATGCCACACCCCTCCTGATCAACAGGACCCCGTTTCGACCGTTGGAGGTCGAAGAGAAGTCCGTTTCCTCCTTTTTGCAGTACGCCACACCCCTCCCGGTGAACAGGATCCCATTTCGACCGTAGGCGGTCGAACACAAGGCCGTTTCCTCCGTTCTGCAGTATGCCAGGCCTCGTTTCGGCTGTTCCGTCCAAGTCAGTTGGCTCCCAATGAACACGACGTATTCCATTGCTTCCCGATGAACATGACGACGCAATTTCTCCATTCTGACCCAGCCGGTTAGTTGTTGATGAACATGACGCCGTCGCTGCCTCTCCATGTACACGAGCCCTGGACGTACGTATGCGCGAGTAGGCGTTCGAGACCCCACCCGTATGTATGTACGTGGGTGTATTTATTTTCTTGCACGTTGGCTGTACATACGTTTACATGCTACGTGCGTGCCTCTACTACGACACGCGCCCTTCCTTACTCGGCCACAGTTCATCACTGTAGCCTGCAGACAGACCGATCGACCAGTATGTACGTACACATTCGTGACCAGAATGACAACGCTACATACGCTTCGATCGGGTGGGTCCCGACTGTTAGGGAGGATAAGGAGGCACTTCCTTGCGTGCGAAGATGTAGCTGGTGGGTCACAGCAGTCAGGGGGAAACATTTTTTTCATGAAATACGGTGGCCCGTCCGGTGGGTCCCTGCTGTCAGGTGGAGGAATCATTATTTTGCGCGTAATAAGGAGGCACTTCCTTACTGCGGTCGTGGACCCAGCCGTCAGCCTCTCCACGTATAGTACTCTTCCGATGGAAGTCATTCCTTAACCACATTGACCACGCCGTGCCAAGAGCACCAAGGCGGTGGACGATGGCGAAGCCTAGGAAGGGGACGACGCGGAGCCAGGGAAGACGCGACAGTGGATGCCCACGCGGAGGGGAGTATGAGGGTTCACTGGTTCGGCTGCGGTGTGAGGCTACCATCACTGCAAAATAACAGGGGGTGTGGGTGAGTAGAGGGATGACCTAGCCAGCAGTGGGAGTAGTAGTTGGCGGTGAGGCCTCCGCGGCAGCACAGCCGCCCACGGGAGGCAGGAGCAGGTGGCACGACCGGTGCTAGTTTGGGCAGCTGGAGCGAGAAGACCAGAAGTTGAAGAAGCACTACGACCATTGGATGGACATCGTACGATCACTGGAGCTAAAATCGTTCATATTGACTAAGTTGACAAAGCCCCCTGTCTGCGTCAACTTAGTAGGCCCACAAGTCAGCCTCCCACTATGGTGCGTCCCAGCTAGCAGGGGGAGTATTTATTTCTTGTGTGTTGACCATGCCGCACTGAGCGCATCCAAGGCGGTGGACGACGGCGAGGCCCCGGACAGCAATGAGCCAGAGATGGGAAGACGCGGGAGTGGACTCGCAGACGGAGAGGTGTACGAGGGTTAACTGGTTCTGGTGCGGCGTGGTTCGGCGTCGATGGAGAAGAGTAGGGGGTGTGGAGGGGTGGAGGGATGGCCCGGCCGGCGGTGGGGTAGCGCTTCACAGTGAAGCGTGCTAAGTAGAGCTGCTAGCAGCAGGAAGCAGGAGCAGGTGGTCCCAGCGGCGCTGGAGGAAGAAGACGAGAGATTGAAGATGGATGTCTATCATTGGATGTAAATCCAACGACTATCGATGTCAGAATCATTTGTTGATTAAGTTGACAACAACTTGCGTTGGCTTTGACCTATTGGCCAACATTGCAACCTCCAAAAATGTGGCACAATTCAACCCATTTTTTTAGAATTTACAGTCCATTTGATCTTTTTTTAGAATTATAGTCCATTTGCTGGGCTGGGTGAACAAATAATGTAGCGTCCATGCGGCCCATTTTTAAAAAAACTACAGCCCATTTTCACTTTCTCGAAATACACGAATTTGCTGGGCTGGCTGAACAAATAATGTAGCGTCCATGCGGCCCATTTAGTTTTTTCCTAAAAAACTATAGCCCATTTGCACTTTCTCAAAATACACGATTTTGCTGGGCTGGTTCTAATTATAATGTTGGGTTGGGCACAACAATGTTATCAAAAAATCAACAGGGGCTGAGCATTTTGTTATAAATATATTTTAATAATAAGTGATTTATTATTACATTGGTCCTTAAATCTTACCAAGCTTTTGTACACAATCACCAGGATTTTCGTTGCCTTAATGTAAAAAATCCAGGATTTTATTGTTAAAAAAAATATTTTTATAAGTTAATAAGACATGGGATATTGTTTTCTTATATATGTAAGTATCTGTTAAATATATGATGACAATAACAATAATATATAATAACATATAAAATAATATAAAATATATATAATATAGTTAGAAGGGAAACATAAGTTGGACCTGGCGTTTTCTTCAAAAAAATACATAAGTTGGGCTGCCGATGTTTCAGGAAAATAAAACCTAGGATTGGAGGTCCATAGGCCGGTCGATACATGACGACCCTCAAGAAAATACAAAATCGGCATGTCGTAGGCTGCGCATGTTAAAAAAGAAAGCCTAGACGGGGCAGCCCACAACCCAGCTGATACTTGCTGGCCCACTGATAATAAATGATACCTGCCAGCTCCCCGACTTCATTGTAAATTTATCACCTTTAGTAACTACGTTGAAGCACCTAAAAAATGTAACTATGTTGACAAACCCGTGGGCCCCAACGTCAATATAGCATTAGGAGGAAGTATTTTTTCAATGAGGCACTTGCTTGCGTACGGCCATAGACCTGGTGGGTCCCGACTGTCCGCCTCTCCACGTACAGTCCTCTCCAGATTCCTCTCGTTTGTTGAGCATGTTCACAACAGCAGACAGCGGCGCCGCAGCGAGCGCACAAAGGCACAATGCCTTATTTGTAACAAAACTACTGAATTGGCCTCGTGGCCAAGTGACACTACCCGACTGTTGTTCCACCCGAGTTCGATTCCACCTGATGCAGGGAAAATATCTCCAATTTTTTTGCCTATGCCATTATTGACATGTGGGTCCCCATTGTCATCTACGCACACCACGTCCAACACTTGCCAAAACTTCGTCCCTTGTTTTCTTTATTTTTCGCACACTCGACATTGTGTGGGCATTTTGAAAATAGCATATCTTTTTGACTGTGCATCATATAAAGATGTGCTATGCATGAATGTTGATCAACATGATGTTAACTGGCTGGTAGTTCCATTTTCGACCATGAATAAAACTTCCAACATGGTGTTATCCCTATTTGAGAAGGGCATGTTAATATAAATGCCCTGCCTCCGAAACTTGCAGTTTCTTATTTGAAACTGAAACTTGCAGTTTCTTCTCTGAGAATCACATTGTCTACACTTTTATACTCCTATGAAACTACATTTTTTAAGTGCCAAAAATAGATCTCTTGAATTCATAAAATTCATATGCTCAATACTACAAATCTAAAATTCAAAAGACATTCATGTCTGAAAGTACTCTCAAAATACACAACACAAAACACAATTCACAACCTGCAAATACTGACAACCCTAAGCTCCTCCTGACAATTCACAACCTGCCCGACTATTGGGTTGGGGGGCAATCCCATCCTATTCCTCGGCGGCAGACAACCGCCCCTTGAGATGATATGAACGGCGAGGGAGAGGATGGCGGGGAAACGTCGTCGGGCCAACTGCTTTTCTCCTCTTGTAGTTGGGTTCGGTCGACGAAGACTCCACCGGCTCGCTCTGGCACGACACCCTCACAAATGACACCCTATAGATGCTCGATCCTTCAATCTCTAGTGGATGCTCCATCTGGGATCGATACTCCCACCACCGGTGCCTCATGATCGGATTTGGTGAATCTGTTTGCTCCATGGCCCAGAGGAGCTGCTCTATGTACTCTGGCGCGACTCCCTTCAGGAGTATTGCCGTCTTTTCGCTCTGTTGCAGATATTTGGCCATGGATGTCGCTGTCACCGCTAGTTGGTCCTTGTTGTCAAACCAAGACTGTATCTCCAATATCCTAGCTAGCTTCATAGGGTCGCCGTCTGCGATCCTCACGTATCGATTGTACTCCTCCATCGATCTACTCCACACCACGTTCACTCGCCGGTGGTGGTTTTTGAATGGAAGAGGAGAGGAGCGGCGCTGCTTTTGGATTAGAACGGGAGAGGAGCGGCGTTGGTTTTGGATTGGAACAGGAGAGGAGGGGCGGTGGTTTTGAAATGGAAGAGGAGAGGAGCGGCGCTGGATTTAGATTGGAACAGGAGAGGAGCGGTGATGGTTTAAGAGGAGAGGAGCGGCTCTGGTCTTGGAATTATTTTTATTTTGTGTATTTTGGGTCAAAGTTTGACCACGTACTGTATTTGACAAGCAAAATGTGAATGCATGTCACCAAAAATTGTATCATTTGGTTCGTATCTGAATGTACTTTCAAATTATATTATTTTTGCAACGTATAACATATATTTTATTTGTGAAAATCATGGTCAATTACGACCCTTAATAAAAGGGAGACTAGTTAATGTGGGGTCGCTTGCCGGCCCTCTCGTCCAATCCTAAATCGCTACTGCACGCTCCTCTCCCTCTTCTCCATTGCAAAATCACCTCCTGTCCTCTCCATCATCTCCATTCCAAAATCACTATCTTGCCTCTCCCTCTTCTCCATTGCAAAACCACCCCTCTCCTCTCCATCTTCTCCATTGCAAAACCACCATCTCACCTCTCCCTCTTCTCCATTGCAAGACACCGTATCGCCCCTCTCTCTTCTTCATTGCAAAACCACCCCTCGAGGCGAAAGTCAGGCGGAGGTGGTGGGCGTACAGGTCGAAGGTCGAGCATCCAGAGGATAACGAATCGATCGAGTACGGTGTGCCATTCGCGAGGGTGTAGAGCCAGCCGGAGCCATAGGAGTATTCATTCTCCCACCACAAGAGGAGGCCGGATGGTGTGACATCGCTTCCGTGCCGTTCTCCATGGTTCCCTCGATGCTCGCCTCGTTTCAACGGCAGTGGTAGGGTTTAAGGTAAGCTTCGCACTAACCTAATCTTCCATCTGCTCATGCTTACAATCAGTGTGACGGCTAATGAAAATCATGCTTACAATCAGTCTCCGAGTACTATGCCAATCACCCTAAAATAGCTCTAGACCAAAAACAAAGTTGTCACACTGTGTACAAATAAAGAAAAATAGATTGTCGCTTCTTTCAGAAAAGAGTACTCCCTAGAAAATTGCCAATATAAGCTACTAGTATTTGGTTAGAGGATTTGCTGCCGAGATAGATCCGCCCATAGAGAGTGCCACACATCCCACTGGTGGTGGTGGATGCTAATGCTTGCATGGAGCATGGTTGGTGTCGGTAATTTTTACTTGGCACACCTCGCACTCTGCATATATGCCGGTTCCATCAGTACATTTGTGCAGTTCCACCAAAATGCAGCTGAATAACCCTGTTTGCACAGATAATGAAAAAGTGTGATTACATTATAGTGGCACTAGTTGATGAAACATACACTAATAAATAGAAGAAAATATTACGATAGTATCATAGTATGCCATGCTGCGAGGGCGAGATGGGCCCTGCGACACCTCATACGGTAAGCATCATACTGGAAATCGACGCAATTCTCCCCGATACACCTTCTGCCAGTGATGAACATCAGTGTACATCAGTTGTACAAGGAGAGCCCTTGAGACATTCCAATCTCTATTTTTTTGCAGATCAACTAAAATTAAGCACCCCAGTTTGCAAAAACGCTTAAACATTATCAATGGGACTAGTTGATGAAACATATACTAATAAAGAGAAGCACTTTATTTATCTACATTGGAAATGAAATTATAGAGAGGACACTCGCTTTATTTTAACTGTATTATTACTTCATTTTATCAGTGGTACTAGGGTCGAGCAGGTGGCAAGCGAGGTGTACCGTGCATCGCAAGGATGGAGCCCGGGGGTGCTTAGACTGGGATGCTGAAGCTGGCTCTTTCAGTCCCTATCTCCGGCCTAATGTTTCTGTGGTAGCATTTGGGTTGTAATCCAAAGTTGGTCGAGCTGGTGCTGCGTTCCCCTAACAGCCTAGCTTATGTGGCGAACTTGTCTCATGTTAGTACTCAGTCCGTTCTAGTACTAGTTGCATAGCTGCCTGTTTACACTGAGATGTTGTCGGATAATGGTTCTCTGTGGTTGCGTTTCTTTAATAAAATCGGAGGAAACCCCCTCTTTTGATATATAAAAAAGATCAGTGGCACTAGCGGTGCCAAAACATTGCCTCAAATTAATAGTGCCACTAGATTAAGGTGCAAAATAATAACATTACTGCTTTATCATGACAGTGCCAAAACAGTAGCACAAGAGCAGACTCAACATGTAGGATCTTTGGCAAATGGTCGGCCCAAAAATGAACATACCCCGTGATGGGAACCATATCTGCAGTCAACGCCATCATAGAAGGGATGACACCAGTCACCAACATGGATGATTCAATTCATGGGACCTTTTTGTGCAGTTCACCTAAAATGAAGCAATGCCCCATGAGCTAGCAGTTTCTTCTTCATTAGTTGCAATAAAATTGAGCAACATCAAGGTTTGTTGTGAAGCTCGTGGAATGTTCAACTATAATCTGGATATCATTTGTGCAGTTCAACTAAGATCAAGCGTGAAATGTATATCTCTGTTTGCACAAAAAGGTGGAAAGGAGGGTGACTAACAAGTGATGAAACATACATCAAATGAAAAGAAGCATGTTCCTTATCTGAATGGCAATCCTACAAGGATAGTAGCAATTTCTAAAGCAGCGGCATTGCTAGATATTAGTGTGGGCATTAGGAATAACTATGACAACCGTTAAATATGACATTACTTTAATGGCGCCATTGCTTCATTTTACCAGCAACATTACATTAACAGCTGCTACAGAGTTGGTATTTGGGCACGGGAGAGTAGGCGGACTAGGACAGTTGCATTTCTAACAAAAAGAAGCAACTTGTCTTAATGGGAAATTTAGCAGGACATGAAAAACAGTGCCATTGATTCATATTACTAGAGGCATTACATTGAAGACAACATTGGTTTAACGTGTCCTTACTTTTAACAGTGCGACTGCTACATTTTACCAGTGGCATTACATAAGAGGAGCTCGGGGCAACAAACATCAGAATAGGATATCTGGGTTGGTCCCATTTTTGTTCGGTATAGCCACCTTATACCGTGTGAGGCTAGCAAATCTAGTGCTGGACATATTATGTTGACTTGTCCCCCAGTCCCCACTTGCTTTCCTTTTTCAACCAATAGATCGGTTTATATTGAGTTTGTACCGCGTTTCCCTTTATTTCCCTATTAGTCCAAGAGACCAGTTGGATAGCCAGTCTCTTCTACTTTTAGCCTCCATTATTTCCTCTTTCGACCAAGTCCTAGATTCAGGTAACAAATCTTCCCCCACCCCACCCCATTTCTTCCTTGTTTGAATCAAGTAGTACTAGATTCGAGTGAATGAACTAGTTTTACCTCTTAACAATAAAAAATTAGGTGGCTTTTCGAACACTCGACCAATCCTATCTACGAGGGGGCCTGAGAAATACTAAAAGATACAAATGCAGTGATGTCAGGAGCTAGGGAAGTAGAGCAAGGCCGGTTTCGAAGGAAGTTATACCTAAGGGTTGCCGGGATGTCGCTAGGTGGGCGACGGGAGGCTGGATCTGCCCACACTACGGCAACAAGGAAGAAGGGGTCGGAAGCCTTCCCTAGCTGGCGGTGCATGGGAGAGAACGACAAGGCACGCTGATCGGGATGCGCCGGCAGTGGGTAAGAGCCGTTGCCGAGGACGGCCGCGTGAATGTTGCACCTTCTCATCTTCCCCGACGGAGAGGATCCGACTGGATCTATGACCAACAGTGAGCAGAGAGAGAGTGTGACCATCACTGTCATGTTTAGATCTAGAGAGGACGAGACCGTGTGAAGAGAGCAACACTAGCAAGCAAGCGTGGAGGCTCCTGCCTATATAGTGGAGTAGTTTTATTTTATCTACCAAAGCCGGCTTGACCTCGTCAATGGCTATTGAGAAGTCTTATTGCACGTGCCCCAGAGGCGCAGTTGTCGTCATTTTGATCTGAAGCACCGGCTTAACATATAACACGAAAAAATGCCACATGACAAGAAACCATAACCTCACTGCCCCAAGGAGACAACATGAATTCCGACAGACAAACTAGACGGGGACCAAAGCTCAAATTAAAGATAAACTCGTAGAAAAGGGGTCCATCGATAGATGTCCTAATTAACATAGCCGACTTGACCTAGATGGCAGCCGAGTAGTCTTTGTGCATGTGCCCCAAATGACCAGTGCCTTGGAGGAACTCGGTTGTCGCTGTTTAACTCTCACAGTGATCTGAAGCACATGATACCTAATATTGCGAGATGACAAGAAACCTTTTTTTATATTTCTCATCAGAACTACAGCCTTGTGCAACATAGCCTGCATGATATGTAGACGATAGACAATCCAGCCATGTCTGTTGGAGTCTGGTCACATGCATGGATGAACTGATCTTCCGTGTCATGCAGGGATCGTCCAGGCACCGACGTCTGTACAACACTGCTCCAGTACCATCCCTCATCTCTCTCTTCTATTAACTCACCCGACTTGTGGGGCCGGGGAGTGTTCCTATGGTCGGTTCTCAATTGTGGTCTCACATGTGTGTGCAAACGCAATGACGCGCGTTCCATTCGGAGAGCAGCGTGCCAGACCGACCGACCGTCTGGGGTGCGACGCGAACGCGATGGGCGTGCTGTATACTCCGTACATGTGTACCGCCGTTTTCTTGAGGCTTTGCTCCATGGCGCAATCCATGGATACAAAATTATATTTAAAAGTTGAGGGCGGGGCTTTTCCCTCACGGTAGGCGGGGCAGTTCCGCCTAGTCGGTTCGACAGAAAGGCGAGAGGATGAGGGAGTAGGCTGCTGCAAACATAGGGCTGTGCTGACCCTGTTAGTCCATTCTTTTAAGATAAAGGAGCACACCCAATACGTCAAAACTCATTGCCCAAGGGTATAGAAAGACGGTTTCCGCATCAAAAACAACAAAAAGAAGCGCAAACATATAATAGCGTATTCGGGATTTGACAGCGAGTTACTGCTGGACAGGTGGGGCCCTGTGATTTGACTTGCCATTATCATTTCAACTACGGCGCTACGACCAGCGCGAGTCTCCGGATTCCTGACCACCTCCATGGTATACATGTGCCTCTCCCAATGCTCCACCATGTAGAGCATGGTTAATAGTATAGCGAGCTGATGGCTATATAAACATGCCATGTCATCAAAAGTTAGTAGTATTATTTATTAGTCATACAATAGGGTTGGTTATATGGTTGACTATAAGGTTACAACTTTTTCTCACTTTCTCTCTATCTCTCTACTTGTATTAAATGCTTTTGTCTAGGAGGACGTGTAGAGGATGGCTCTTGCATGAGAGCCCACTCCTCCACTTTTTCCTTGCCTCTCTCCTCCACATATGCAAAAATGCCATGTAAGCGGGCTTATAGCCCACTATTGTACTTGCTCGTACAAATGCTAAGCCTGCCACATAGGCATAAAGTCTGATGTGACAAGTTAATTAAGAAGAGAGAGACTAGTTTGGTGACCCCAGGAAGAAACGGTGCCAAGCGCGTGTACCTAGGTGAAAAGACAATTTTGAGTCTATAGCTAATTAAATGAAGCAAGCTTAGCAACAAAAAACTAAGCACCGCCTATGCATTGGGGACTTGAGTTGCTAAGCCATTTAATGCCCTTAGCACCTCATCTAAGACTACCCACAATGGGAGTAACGTAGGTGGTAACATCACACATATCTAGACAAAATAGATGATGTGACATGTAATAAATGAAGAAAGAAAGGCATGTGGTAACATAGCTAGTTACTACTAGTATGAGTAACATCACACATACCAAGATAAGATGACTCTATAGCATAATAAATGAAGTGTTGCATGATACCACACATATGTTGCTCCCCATTATGGAGGTAGTAACATAGACTAGTAACATATGCACGTTACTAGTCTAAGTTACTCCCCATTATGGCTAGTCTAAGCACCATTTCATTGGAAGAGGTCACTCCTTGGCAAATACAATAAATACTACGAAGAAAGAGATAGAGAGAATTAAAAAAATACTCTTATAGCCAACCTTATAGCTAACCTTGTTGTATGACTGACTAAGTTATGACTATGTATGACATGCCAACATCGGATAGCCTAACGCACTTGGACGAAGGAAGTAGTTTCATGCATCCGAAGTAGGCAATACAAATGCTCATTCATAGCCATCTGAAATCTCCAAGGGCATGACCGCGCGAGCGAGGAGACGAACATGGTAGGCGCGACCATGATACGGGCTGCTGACAGCCCTTAGATCTGAGATCGAACGGTCGCATGCTAAGTTGCTAAAACTTTGCAGAATAACCCTCCAAGATAGGATATTCACCCATAGGTCTAGAATCACGCCATGCAACCGTTCGATCTAAGATCCAAGGGCTCTCGGAAGCCCGTATCATGGGAGCATGGGAAGCTTTGTATCACCTGTAATTTTCAAGATGCTTGACGTGCGAACACACAGATGCATGAAGACATTTAATTGGGCGTCTAGTAGACATGACATCTAATTGGGTCCCCATAGTACTATGCACGAATCCATTTATGCACTAGGAAAGCCACTACCCTGCCATTCGCATGCCCCACTCAGCATTTTTACAATCGAATAACCGCTAGCAGTTTGCAACTACTCATCCCAGGACGTCCTTTAACATTACGACAGTTTGCTCCTAGTCGTCCAGTCCTTTCACATTACAACAGTTCCACTAAATCCTAACCCTCCTCCCAAATCCATGGCGTCCCAAATCTCCATGATCGGCGGTGAGTACAAGGTTAGAACCATCACCGGCGATGAGTTCGATGTCATCTACACCCGTTCTTCCGCGACAGTGAAAGGATGCCTTGCTCGCTTCAGTCGCATGTTCAAAAAGTCAAATGATGAGTGGGTTGCTGGGATAGATGTTGAGTACACCACAGCCCTGGACAAAGAGAAGAATCTAAATGAGGAAGAGAAGATGAAGCTCGCCGTGATCCAGGTTTCGTGCATAACTTGTGCTTGGTCTACCACATATGCCATGCCGACGTTGAGTGCGAGGAATTTAAGAACTTCCTCGCGTGCGGCCTAGTCAAATTTGTTACTGTAGACTTTACGAATGACAAAACAATCCTAGATTGGATAGGCCTTGTTGTAGGCAAGCCCTTCGACCTCCAGAAGAATGGGCTAGTGTGCTCCCGTGATCAGCCTTCAATGCTGACCCTGGCAGGAGCCATGGTTCATCCTTCGTACCGTAAACTGAAGAAATCTCCGCTCAAGTTTCATCGTCATGCATGGCAGTGGAATGTACTAGATATAGACCACATCCAGTATGCTACAATGGATGCCTACCTTTGTTTCAATATCTACAAGGGTTGGATGAAGAGCAAGAGCCAAGTGTGCGGTTCAAGCAAAGAAGTATCAGCCAAGAGGAAGATGGACAAGGACGAAGTCGAGAACGTGGATGAGGAGTCCGAGTAAGGTGGCAGTGTCGTTGCTCATGGTGGTTCTAATGCAGTCTCTACCAGATTAGTTGCTTAGTTTAATTTTAGGGGTGCTTAGTTTTATTTGAGGGGTGTGTTGTGCTGAGCCCCCAACAGAACTATGTTATGTTCCTTCCTGTTACTTTAACTCTTCAGTACGTACATCCTAGTATTTCTTAAGTTCATCTTTTAGTTGGTAGTACTACCACTCGTTTCTTCACATTATACATGTACAATATATATGGCCAACATCATATAGCCAGCAATTTAGTTGTCAAAGAATTTCAGGGTGCTTAGTTTTATTTGAGGGGTGTGTTGTGCTGGACACCATTATTGTGACTCAAATCTCTTTTGCCATGTTATAATGACATAAATACCTATGGACCAACATGCCAACTCTCCCTCTATCTCACTACAATACAATAAAGTGTGGGGCCTACTTGATCCCAACAACGTTCTTATTTTCCTATAAAATTATTTGCTTGGTTACTCCTGACAAGCGGGGCCACACTTATCATTGTGAGAATCAGCTTATTTTTGTCATATAACATGGTCAACAGGTTTGACGTGAAAATAACAATGTCTAATGGCATTTTTGAGCAAACATCTAACAGAATGATGGCATTTTTGAGATATCTAATTGCATTTTTGAGCAAGCATCTCACGGATCGATGGTATTTTTGAGTAATTGTAACTTCTAATGGCAAAAGTGAGTAGTGATACACAAATAGTGGCATAAATAATAAGAACCCAAGAATTAAATAGGTATGCTAATTTCTTTAATAGAATTTAGCACCCCATTTAAGCACATACTAGCCTTTTTAATTGTATTATATGCATAGTTTGGTGACGAACGCTCTTATATGTACCAACTTTTTTCTTTAATTTCATCTTGTTACTTTTGTTCCATGGCGCAATCCATCGATGCTACTAATGTACAAAAGTATACATTTAAAATGCTAGAGGGCGGGTGTCGGTGTAAGAAAGCAGGGGCTCTCCTTTTACACCCCTTTACTTGTGCACAGGCAGTCAGAGCCGCGCCCACGGCCGCACTGAGCAGGGCAGAGGAGGGATGCCGGAGCGCAAGACAACCAGAGCAACGTCAAGACCAGGGGCGCAAAGAGAGCAAGAGGGCGAGGTGGACTCCCTGGGTAAGACCCATGCCGGGGCGGCTTCTGCAGCCCCGGCACGATCCTTGCCGGGGCAACTTTCCTGACGCCAGCAGAGCGCGCCACCCTTGAGCCCAAGGGGTTCCAACACCATCAACCACATTGGAACCAAGGCTTGGGAGGCACCTCTGTAGTGGCATGCAGATCTTTGTAGAGATCATAAATACACAAGATCAGACGAGAACCAGAAGACGACGATCCTTAGCGAGATCCTTGCCAAGGAAGTCCATGAGACCCCCGGCAAGATCCTTGCTGAGGATGACCGCGGTACCGTGGCAAGACCCTTGCCGGGCCCCCGGCAAGGCCCTTGCTGAAGACACCTACAGGGCCGTAGCCAGGCCCATGCCTGCCAAGACTCCACCGCCGCTCCCATGCAGCTGCCAGCTCGACCAGCTGGGCAGGCATCTGCGTGGTAGCGCACGGCCTCCACACCAACTCAGCAAGCACCTGCGTGGTGGCATGGAGATCTCCATGAAGGCTCCACCACCGCGCCAGCCCAGCAGCCAGCCAACGTGGCGCTACAACGCCTCTTCAACTTGGACGCGCCTCGGAGCAAGGCGAGGCGACGACAGCTGGGATGAGCTTCTTTGCCGTCCCCAATAAAGCAAGGGGCACGTCGGCAGCGCATTAAATGCGTTTGTCCGACGATGCCAGAGCATAGACTCGGCCACTTTACACCTTTCCACCTCCTGTGTGCCACTGTGGCGACCCCTTTTGTCTACAAAAGGAGGCCCGAGGCGTACTGGAGAGGGATTCGGATCTTTTGGACTTGAGAGACATCGCAGCTAGTTCAAGAACACAAGAACACTCAAATATACATCAAAGCAGGACTAGGGTTTTACGCGTCTCCACGGCCCGAACCTGGGTAAACGATTTGCGTGCTGTTCGCCAGACCCTCTCTTTGCACAACCCCGCACCCGCCAACCGTAGAAGGGATCCCAGTGACCCCATAGGCGTCGTGTAACACCCACAATGCGGCTATATCTCCCACGTGTCGGGGCACGACTTAGAGGCATAGTCGCATGGTAGGTTTGTCGCAAGAGGAGTAATCTTCACACAATCCCATGTACTGAATAAGAACGGGATAAAGAGTTGAATTACAATTGCCACTTCACACAAATACAAGTTAAACATACATCATCCAGAATACAATCAAGGTCCGATTATGGAACCAAAATAAAAGAAGACAACCCCAAATTCTAGATCCCCGATCGTCCCAACTCGGCTCCACTACTGATCAACCGGAAAAGACATAACACAACAAACAAGATCTTCATCGAGCTCCCACTTAAGCTAGGTTGCGTCACCTGCACTGGTTTTGTCGACACCTGCAACTGTTTGGAAGTATCTGTGAGTCATGGGGACTCAGCAATCTCACACCCACGAGATCAAGACTATTTAAGCTTATGGGTAGGAGAAGGTAGTGAGGTGGATCTGCATCAAGCACTAAGCATATATGGTGGCTAACATATGCAGATGAGAGCGAGAAGAGAAGCAGCGCACGGTCGAGAAGCTAGAAGTGATCAAGAAGTGATCCTGAAACTACTTACGTTCAAGCATAACACAAGAACCGTGTTCACTTCCCGGACTCCGCCAGAAAGAGACCATCACGGCTACACATGCGGTTGATTCATTTTAATTAAGTTAAGTGTCAAGTTCTCTACAACCGGATATTAACAATTTCCCATCTGCCCATAACCGCGGGCACGGCTTTCGAAAGTTCAAAACCCTGCAGGGGTGTCCCAACTTAGCCCATCAGAAGCTCTCACTATCAACGAAGGATATTCCTTCTCCCAGGAAGACCCGATCAGACTCGGAATCCCGGTTACAAGACATTTCGACAATGGTAAAACAAGACCAGCAAAGCCGCCCGGATGTGCCGACAAGTCCCGATAGGAGCTGCACATATCTCATTCTCAGGGCACACTGGATGAGCCAGACGCCGGGTTGGCATAGACCCTGGTTGCCCAGGGGGCGCCGGACATCGCTCAGGTTGGACCAACACTTAGAGAAGCACTGGCCCGGGGGGGGGGGGTTAAAATAAAGATGACCCTCGAGAGCGCGACTCCCAAGGGAAAAGTAGGTGGTGGTGAGGCAAAAGGTAAAACCAAGTTTGGACCTTGCTGGAGGAGTTTTATTCAAAGCGAAATGTCAAGGGGTTCCCATAACACCCAACCGCGTAAGGAACGCAAAATCAAGGAACATAACACCGGTATGACGGAAACTAGGGCGGCAAGAGTGGAACAAAACACTAGGCATAAGGCCGAGCCTTCCACCCTTTACCAAGTATATAGATGCATTAATTAAACAATATATATAGTGATATCCCAACAATATCCATGTTCCAACATGGAACAAACTTCATATTCACCTGCAACTAACAACGCTATTAGAGGGGCTAAGCAAAAGCGGTAACATAGCCAAACAACGGTTTGCTAGGAAAGGTGGGTTAGGGGCTTGACATGGCAATGTGGGAGGCAAGATATAGCAAGTGGTAGGTAGCGCGACATATCAATAGAGAGAGAAACTAGCAAGCAAAGATAGAAGTGATTTCGAGGGTATGGTCATCTTGCCTGAGATACCGCAAGGAAGAAGAACGAGTCCAAGAAGAAGACAAACGGACGTAGTCAAATGAATCCTCACAACTCCGGAATGAAACCGAAGCTAACGAGAGAAGCAACCCAGAAAGAAGCAAATAACATAGTAAACAACCATCACATAAACATGTCATTATGCACAACCAAGTATGATGCATGTCCGGTTTAATGAGGCATGGCATGGCAAAATGCACAAGCAAAACTACAAGTTAAGTGGAGCTCAATATATAACAAGTTGCATACTGAAGAAACACCACATTTAATTATTTAGTTCTCTCCCATTTAGGTACTCAACAATATTAAATGTTCTTAACATGGCAAGAGGTGAAACATGAGTAAATTACACAGTTAGGCATTTTAAATGAGGCCGGAAACATCAAACAACAATTCCGTTAAACCCTCATGTGCATTTAGCAATTTAAAGCAACCAACAATTTTAAACATTTTAAATGTTATTATCATGATGCGGATGACATGTGCAAGTTTTATGAAAATGTTGACATGAGCACATTATGAAGCATTTGTCACCATGGTGGAAAGAAAGGGTGCCACGGCGATGACAACAGAAATGGTGCCACGACAACATTCCAGTTCTGGTAACTCGATTAAGGTGCCGGTGCAAAAGAAAGTGTGACGGGAGCGTGTCATGCGATGAACGGTGGGGTGCTCCCGGATACCGGTTTCCCATGGATCGATGGCATGGCAAACATGGAACAACGTGCAATTGACAATTCGAGCACAGTGCAAGCACGAGCATCGCATACATCACACATGCATTCATCCACGGTTCGACTTGGTGGTTATACCTTCGAAGCGTGCGTTTTCCAGGGCGGAACGAGTTTGTCGAGGGAAGTAGAGGAAGTAGTCATTCCGCGATGGTATTAGAAGTAGTGGTACTATCGGTCCTCGCCGGTAGTGGTACACGTTTGTTTTTAAAGAGGTACTTGACGCATCCGAGGCTTCCGGAGGTGACGGTAGTGGAACTTGGTGAATCCGAGTTCTTCGGAGGTCGTCGTCGAACTTGGTCAAAAAAACATGGCGTGGGTAGACGTTCACTCGAGGGTCTTTGGCAACGGTCGTCGTACATGGTTCGTAGACGTTCGGGTCTTCCGTAGAGGTACTCGTTACATCTCCAGGTGTAGCGGTACTTGTCATATTCCGAGACGGTCTTGGCGATACAGCGATCATAGAGGTACTTGGCGATGTTTCCATGAAGCAACAAACGAAGCACCCGCAAACAAAAGCAACCAGTGCCCCGGTGCTCTGTATGATGGTCGATGCACTTGTGGCCGAACAGAAGAGGAAACAAGGCATCCCGGGGAAGCATGGAGGCGCCGCCAGGGGCTTGCGACGGGGCCGGTAGGCGCGGGAAACAGCGGGTCAGCGAGATGGCGAGCGGATCCCGGCGGATCGAGGGGTCGTCGGACCTAGCGTTTCCCGGTGGCGGCGATCTCCGGGGTGCGCTGGTGGTTGCCCACGGGGTAGAACAAAGAGAGCGAGAGAGTTAAAAGAGAGAGATACAGGAGAAGGAAGAAAGAACAGCGGCGCATCGACGGGACCTGCTGGCGAGGCGTTCATCTCCTTGAACCCGACGAGGAGGATGCGCTTGTAGCTGAAGACGAGAACAGGACAGGAGACCATCGTTTCCTCGCAACAGCGGGGCGACGGAGCACAGAGGAGCTCGAAGGCGAGCGATGGAAGGTGCGCGGGGGGGGGTGCGGTCGTCGGCCTCCTGGCAAGGTGAAGGCGGCGACGCTGGCAGGAGGGAGGCTCCAGGGGCGCCTGGTCGCCGGGGTTGGGGCTCGGGCGAAGCGGCAATGAGGATGCCAGGGAAGCGGCGGACAACGACGGCGGGCCTGGGAGACGAGGCGGCAGCTGCGAGGCGTCGAGGAGGCAAAGGGGAACAGGATGAAGCAGAGCAGCGTGGGGATCGGGCGTGAGGCACGCGCTCGCTATTCTCTCTCTCTGTAACGCCCCGAGACCGATGTGCCAGGTGTCATGCAGTTATTTTCTGTTGTTGCCTTGTCATTGCTTGCGTGTCATGCATTGCATATCGTGTCATCATGTGCATTGCATTTGCATACGTGTTCATCTCATGCATTCGAGCATTTTCCCCGTTGTCCGTTTTGCATTCCGGTGCTTCGTTCTCCTCCGGTGGTCATTTCTAGCTTTCTTTCGTGTGTGGGGATTAAACATTTCCGGATTGGACCGAGACTTGCCAAGCGGCCTTGGTTTACTACCGGTAGACCGCCTGTCAAGTTTCATACCATTGGACTTCGTTTGATACTCCAACGGTTAACCGAGGGACCGAAAAGGCCTCGTGTGTGTTGCAGCCCAACACCCCTCCATTTTGGCCCAAAACCCACCTAAGTCTTCTCCATCATCTAGAGCGTTCGATCACGATCGCGTGGCCGAAAACCGCACCTCATTTGGACTCTCCTAGCTCCCTCTACCTATATATATGTGGCCATCCTCGAAATTTTCGCGGATGAACCCTAAAAACTCCTCCTCTCGCGCCGCCGGACGTGTCCACGCCGCGCCGGACGTGTCCACCGCCCGCCGCCACCTCACTCCCACCAATGGGGAGCCGCCACCTCAGCCGCGCCGCCGCTCCGGGCCAATCCCCGCGCGCCACCTCAGCCCCGCATCCCTCTCTCTCCTCAGCGCGCCGCCGCGGCCCGCGGGGCCCGAGGCAGGCCCGCCCGGGTCCGGATCCGCCGCCGCAGCACTCGCGCGCCGCCCGCAGCGCCGTCCTTCCCCGCCGCCCAAGTCCGCCGGCGCCACCCCGCAGTTCCTCGTCGCCGGCGAGGGCAGCTCCACTCCGGCCAGCCGCCCGCGCCGGATCCCGTGCCCCGCCGCCGCCAGGAGCGCCCCGCCGCCTCGGGACTGCCGCCGCCGCACACCCTCGCCGGAGTTCGTCCTCGAGCTCGCCGGAGTTACTCCGGCCGGATCCGGAGAGAGTGGGATGAGATCCACCACTCCCTCCATCCAAACACAACCCCGCGCCGCCCGGATATCCTCATCCGCCCGTTGACTTTCCCGGAGGTATAAATTCGTCTAAGTCCTCGGAATTCCCAGATCCAAGTGCCTCTGTTCGCGGCTCCGTAACTTTGCGTCCGTAGCTCCGATTAATGCATATAGCATATCAAGATGTTCATCTCAGAGAGTACATCATTTCATTCCATTGCATCATTTTCATTTGAGCTCATCTTGATGCCCGAAATGCTGTTAGAAGAGGCCTTCGTGAGTTAATTGTCAGATCTGCTAGTTCATCTTAGACTTTTGTCATTTTTGCCATGATTATTGTGTGCATGATATGCCCGTGAGTTCTTCATATGTTTTGTTAAGGGTTTTGTCATCTCTCCAGAGGTGCAACCCATGTATTTTTAGGATGTGTGTGGTGACTTTTGCAAGCTTGCAAAGTGGTGCACTTGCTAATTCTGTTTTCAGGGACTTAGTGATTTCACTAAGTCCTGGGATTGTTTAGTTCATGATGCCATATGTTCTTGTTGTTTCCTAGTGATCCGTGCATCTTTTGAGGATGATCAGTAAGGGAGTTTTGTTAATCTTGTAGTGCTCTATCCATACATGTCTTTGTTTGCAATTATGGAGCACCCTAGCTCGAGTCAATCGAGCTCTACTTTTGCTTCGTTGTGAATCTGGGCAGATTGTCACCTTGTTTGCAATTTTGCCGGTGATGTTGTAGTTGATCCGTGCATGCTATGCCATTGTTCTTGCCATGTCTAGCCTGTATTTTGTGCCTTATTGAAAGATGTATGCTTGTATTGCCATGACTTGCACCGTGGTGAGTGCATCGAGCTCGTAAACATGCCTTCGTGAGTTATATTTCAGCATGTCCCAGTTTTCACTAAGTCTGAAAACTGATTATGTTTTTGCTATGTTCGTGTGCTTGTTAGTATATTTTGTGAACCCTTTTGGCTCAAGGTCACTAAGGGACTTTTGTTAAGATTGTTGAGTAGCTCCATGCCATGTCTTTCTTTGTCATGTTCAGGTCCTGTAGCATGTTGTTTTGTTGCTCCGAAGAGGGCTATATGATCTGAAATTCCAGACAAGTGTTAATTTCACTAAGTCTGAGATCTGTTTTACCATTTGCGTTTTTGCCATGCTTGTTTGAACCTGTTAATGGATGAATTGGCCGTGGCTCAGTGCTAGGCTTTTGTTAAGCATCTTGTGTGCATCCCTGCCATGTATTTTGTTGTCATGTTTGGATGCTGTAGCATGTTCATCTCATTGCATTTAGATGCCTACTTGCTGTAAATCGCAGACCGGTGTCATTTTTGAAACGCTTGCCATTTCCAAACGGTAACTCCGATTCCGGCGTTCTTTATATCGTTTTCAAGATATTTCATCTCATCTTTCCAGTGGCACCCTTGGAATTCCATGTTGAGGCCAGGTTCATGCATTTCCTGTCATATCTTGCATTTTGCATGCCGCATAGCATATCATCATTTCATCATATTGCTTGGTCTTGCACGTGGTTGATTATATCCTTGTTGCTTGATTGTCTTGTTTGGGTAGAGCCGGGAGACGAGTTCGCTAACGAGGAGCCCGTTGAGTTTGCTTTCGAGGATCCAGTCAACTCTGACAACTGTGCAGGCAAGATGATCATACCCTCGAAATCACTACTATCTTTGCTATGCTAGTTTGCTCGCTCTTTTGCTATGCCATTGCTGCGATGCCTACCACTTGCTTGCAAGCCTCCCAAATTTCCATGTCAAACCTCTAACCCACCATGTCCTAGCAAATCATTGATTGGCTATGTTACCGCTTTGCTCAGCCCCCTCTTATAGCGTTGCTAGTTGCAGGTGAAGATTGGAGGCCGTTCCTTATTGGAACATCTTTTTTTTTACTTGTTGGGATATCATTATATTATATTATTTAATTAATGCATCTATATACTTGGTAAAGGGTGGAAGGTTCGGCCTTATGCCTGGTGTTTTGTTCCACTCTTGCCGCCCTAGTTTCCGTCATATCGGTGTTATGTTCCCGGATTTTGCGTCCCTTACGCGGTTGGGCTATAATGGGAACCCCTTGACAGTTCGCCTTAAGTAAAGCTCTTCCAGCAATGCCCAACATTGGTTTTACCATTCGCCACCTAGCCTTTTCTTTCCCTTGGGTTATGCAGACTCAAGGGTCATCTTTATTTTAACCCCCCCCCGGGGCCAGTGCTCCTCTGAGTGTTGGTCCGACCGAGTAGACTGTGGGGCCACCTCGGGGGAACTTGAGGGTTGGTTTTACTCGTAGGATGTCTCATCTGAGTGTGCCCTGAGAAAGAGATATGTGCAGCTCCTATCGGGATTTGTCGGCACATTCGGGCGGTGTTGCTGGTTTAGTTTTACCCTGTCGAAATGTCTTGTTGTACCGGGATACCGAGTCTGATCAAAACGTCTCGGGTGGAGGTCTATTCCTTCGTTGACCGTGAGAGCTTGTGATGGGCTAAGTTGGGACTCCCCTGCAGGGATATGAACTTTTGAAAGCCGTGCCCGCGGTTATGGGCAGATGGGATTTGGTTAACGTCCGATTGTAGAAAACCTGAAGTTGACCTTAATTAAAGTGAATCAACCGCGTGTGTAACCGTGATGGTCTCTTTCCGGCGGAGTTCGGGAAGTGAACACGGTTGTTGGAGTTATGCTTGGCGTAGGTTGCTATAGGATCACTTCTTGATCATACTTTTATCGATCGTGCTTTGCCTTCTCTTCTCGCTCTCTTTTGCGTATGTTAGCCACCATATATGCTAGTCGCTTGCTGCAGCTACTCCTCATCCATTTACCTTACCCATAAGCTTAAATAGTCTTGATCGCGAGGGTGCGAGATTGCTGAGTCCCCGTGGCTCACAGTTACTTCAAAACCAGCTTGCAGGTGCCGATGAGTCCGTGCAGATGACGGAACCAAGCTCAGGAGGAGCTCGTTGAAGATCTTGTCCTTTGTGTTGTTTCCGTTCTAGTTGATCAGTAGTGCAGCCCAGTTGGGGTCGATCGGGGACCTTTGTTGCATTTGGGGTTCTTCTTTTATTTTGGTTCCGTAGTCGGACCTTGATTGTATCTGGATGATGTAATGCTTTATTCATGTAATTGTGTGAAGTGGCGATTGTAAGCCAACTATGTATCTTTTTCCCTTATTATATTACATGGGTGGTGTGAAGATTACCTCACTTGCGACATATGCCTTCAATGCGATTATGCCTCTATGTCGTGCCTCGACACGTGGGAGATATAGTCGAATCGAGGGTGTTACAAGTTGGTATCAGAGCCTTCCCCGACCTTAGGAGCCCCATTGCTTGATCATTTTTAGCGGCCGAGTTGTGTCTAGAAAAATGTTTTGAGTCTTTTAGGAATCATATATCGGAGAGTTTAGGAATTCTTTTTACTTCCTAGTCTCCTCATCGCTCTGGTAAGGCATCCTGACATAGAGTTTCGACTCTTCTCTTCTCAAATTTCACTAAAAAAATTTTTAGGATCACGCGGGTATCTTGGAATCGTTCCGATGGTTTTATGACGAGAACATTGTCTTGGTGCCTCCTGTCAGGGGTTTTGTGGAAGTGTCCCGGGGAGTTGAGCTCTGAGGTGTTGTCATCATAATTTTATCGTTGCAGTTCTGGAATACCTGAGTTTAGTACGCCGACATCGAAAATCTCTTTTATGCAGTTCGTTGGTGAGATAACCTCGACGCCACCCAGTACTGGGGCGGGAGTTCGGGAGTATCGCCATAACTTGTATAACGGATGCTTTTCGAAGGTTGAGGTAGATGATTTCCGATGGTTTCTTGGTTATGTGTTGAAGGATGGATACAGCTGGATGTAGGATTTGTTAGTTTTGGGTGAGATATTATGCTTCCCTTGTATCCCCAACACCTGATTGCATAACCGGAATGGTTCAGGAGTTTCGTAGGTGGGAATTCAAGTAGCTCTTAGGATATCTTTCCGACAGATGTATGATATGAAATTGGGGTTCGACGTCTAGTGGTCCGCCTATTCACGGTCGGTTTTACAGTGGTCTCGTTGTGTCTTAAAGAGTCCTTGGCTATGCTGACTCAGGGACGCTTCGTATGTCATGTGCACTGCCTTGTACATGATGGTGCTGTACGATCGAGCCCGTGTAGGCCCCACCACGAAAACTTCGGACGAAATCTCTATCATATGTTTGTTCCGGCTTATTCTGCAAGCCAATCCTTTGTTTTGTTTTGAGTTGTGGTATTCAAGTTGCTTCAATGTCAAGTGTTGATTCCATACCTTCCCCAAATGGTGTTCTCATACTCCGATTTGAATACTAATCATTCTGGATAATCGAGATTGTCTTGCCAATCCTTTTCAACCGGTGTGTCTCTCTTCAAGTGGATCCGATCATTTCAACATCAGCAAGATCAATTATCATTTCTTCTCAACGGTGTTCGTTTCGTTCTCAACGGTGTTTTCCCCCCCCCCCCCCCCTTTTTTTTTTTAAGGATTCAGAATTATTGATCAAGTATCCATCTTATTGATGTGAAGTCTCTCCATTCTTTCCTTCAATGTTCTTATCCGGTGATTCTCATGAAGTTTCTAACGGAGCTTCAAGTTCGTCATTCTTCTTTCTTTTCTTCTCCGGTGGATTCAAGTCAAGATTTGTCGATTATATCCCCTTTTCTCGTTTCAAATACCTTCTCTTGACGGTGCTCCTCATATTCATTCATTTCTCGCTATTCAATTGTTCCGGAATGCTCTAGATATCTCGAAGATTCGTGTTTCCACTATGCATTCGTTCAAGATCTTTCGAGGATGTTCTCGCATTCAAGTCTTTTATTTCAACCGGTGCATTATCTCCAAATCGTTCTACGGTGTTTCTTTTGAGTGGGCCCTAACCCACAGGTCTTTTCCCAGGATCTTACCTGACTCTTCTTATTCTCCCGGAGCTAGCCTAAATTCTTTTGAAGTTTGACGTAAGAATGATTTATCATCAGTCAAATGTATTCTCAAGATCTGTCAATTCTTTTCATCGTTGGCTCAACCTTTCCATTATTCATTCCGGAGTGCCTCAACAATTCACGATGGTGTTTCTCGTTGTCATTTGAAGACTGAAGAAGAGTTTCTCTTTAATCTTGCTCCATTCTCTTCAAGATTCGTGATTCTAGCTTATTGCCATCCTCTCGTAATTGTTTTGATCGTGAGAATTCTTTTCACCCTTCCGGAGAGATTTAAGAGTCTTCTCAGTTTGTTATCCGGAGTCCATCATTTCGGGATTATTCATTCTCAGCTTTCAGTTATCATTCTCCAATTTTACCGGTGAAGGCATTCTCAAGTTGCGCTATATCTATCTTAATCCTTTCTACGAGAATAAGTAGTGTGCCAAATCCGTTGAGTGTCATCAATTTAATTGGTGAAGGATAAGCATAATGTAATTCTTATTCTTGTTTCATCGAGTAAATTCAATTCCTTATTCTAGAGCCTCATCAAAATTCTCGGTCGAACTTGTTTCATCTTTTCTTTTCTGGAGTTCCAAGCTTTTCCGCATTATCTCGTCGCGAAGCTCCATCTATATCATTGCAAGGCTTCACCTTGTGTTCTCAACTACCCTTTCTTTCCGTTTGATCTTTCTTTTGTTTTACCGGAGTTCTTCATGAAGGTTTTACATGATGGTTCATCAAGGATTTTATCCCTTCTCAAAGTTTTCATCGAGATTCTTTTCCGAGGAGCTCAAGTTTTCTTCTTCTTGCTAACCGGAGTGCAATTCTTCCTTCCGTATCAATAGAGGTGGTATCATGTCATTCTTGATAATTTGAGTTCATGTTTCATGATTCACATGTTGTCAAGGATGAGATATTTTAAATCCATCAATCTCGTCAATTGAGTTATCTTGGGTTATAGTTCACCTAAAGTTTTCCCTAAGGATTGTTGCTATTTTGGTGCTTATAAAGGACCCAAGTTCTTCATTTATCCTCCCTGTGATATAAGTTTCTCGTCTCCTTGTTCATATTAATCCAATTCTGCTTCCCGTGAGTGGCAGGTTGTCACCTCATAATTTTGAGATGTCTTCTATAAGTCTATATCAAGCTTCTCCGTTCATTGTTGGTTTTCCAACAACTCTGTTCTAGCATTCTTTTCCGGAGGCATTGTGATGTTGCTATCCTCAACCCATCTTCTTGTTTTTGTCAGGATCATGTTCTTTTCATGCCTATCCATTTAACCGGAGTGTTGTGCCCTTTTTGCTCAAGTTCTTTCTTCTTAACAAGTCTTTCATCTCTTTTAACCGGAGTGCTACCCGAATTGGTTCTTTCTTATTCCTCTTTCTTAACGGAGTGCTTTCAACTTCGTTCATCGGTGTTGCTTCTTTCTTTCAATTTTCTCAACCTTGCAAGGTTCTTTGGTTTCACTCGTTTGTCAAAGAAGCAACTTAGTTTTACCACTTCTTTTTCTCTTCCGTTTTCCCTTCGGTGCCATTCTAGATCTCGGGACGAGATCCTCTCGTAGTGGTGGAGTGTTGTAACGCCCCGAGACCGATGTGCCAGGTGTCGTGCAGTTATTTGCTGTTGTTGCCTTGTCATTGCTTGCGTGTCATGCATTTCATATCGTGTCATCATGTGCATTGCATTTGCATACGTGTTCATCTCATGCATTCGAGCATTTTCCCCGTTGTCCGTTTTGCATTCCGGCGCTCCGTTCTCCTCCGGTGGTCATTTCTAGCTTTCTTTCGTGTGTGGGGATTAAACATTTCCGGATTGGACCGAGACTTGCCAAGTGGCCTTGGTTTACTACCGGTAGACCGCCTGTCAAGTTTCGTACCATTTGGACTTCGTTTGATACTCCAACGGTTAACCGAGGGACCGAAAAGGCCTCGTGTGTGTTGCAGCCCAACACCCCTCCATTTTGGCCCAAAACCCACCTAAGTCTTCTCCATCATCTAGAGCATTCGATCACGATCGCGTGGCCGAAAACCGCACCTCATTTGGACTCTCCTAGCTCCCTCTACCTATATATATGTGGCCATCCACGAAATTTTCGCGGATGAACCCTAAAAACTCCTCTCGCGCCGCCGGACGTGTCCACGCCGCGCCGGACGTGTCCACCGCCCGCCGCCACCTCACTCCCACCAATGGGGAGCCGTCACCTCAGCCACGCCGCCGCTCCGGGCCAATCCCTGCGCGCCACCTCAGCCCCGCATCCCTCTCTCTCCTCAGTGCGCCGCCGCGGCCCGCGGGGCCCGAGGCAGGCCCGCCCGGGCCAGGATCCGCCGCCGCCGCACTCGCGCGCCTCCCGCAGCGCCGTCCTTCCCCGCCGCCCAAGTCCGCCGGTGCCGCCCCGCAGTTCCTCGTCGCCGGCGAGGGCAGCTCCACTCCGGCCAGCCGCCCGCGCCGGATCCCGTGCCCCGCCGCCGCCAGGAGCGCCCCGCCGCCTCGGGACTGCCGCCGCCGCACACCCTCGCCGGAGTTCGTCCTCGAGCTCGCCGGAGTTACTCCGGCCGGATCCAGAGAGAGTGGGATGAGATCCACCACTCCCTCCATCCAAACACAGCCCCGCGCCGCCCGGATATCCTCATCCGCCCGTTGACTTTCCCGGAGGTATAAATTCGTCTAAGTCCTCGGAATTCCCAGATCCAAGTGCCTCTGTTCGCGGCTCCGTAACTTTGCATCCGTAGCTCCGATTCATGCATATATCATATCAAAATGTTCATCTCAGAGAGTACATCATGTATTTCCATTGCATCATTTTCATTTGAGCTCATCTTGATGCCCGAAATGCTGTTAGAAGAGGCCTTCGTGAGTTAATTGTCAGATCTGCTAGTTCATCTTAGACTTTTGTCATTTTTGCCATGATTATTGTGTGCATGATATGCCCGTGAGTTCTTCATATGTTTTGTTAAGGGTTTTGTCATCTCTCCAGAGGTGCAACCCATGTATTTTTAGGATGTGTGTGGTGACTTGTGCAAGCTTGCAAAGTGGTGCACTTGCTAATTCTGTTTTCAGGGACTTAGTGATTTATCTAAGTCCCGGGATTGTTTAGTTCATGATGCCATATGTTCTTGTTGTTTCCTAGTGATCCGTGCTTCTTTTGAGGATGATAAGTAAGGGAGTTTTGTTAATCTTGTAGTGCTCTATCCATCCATGTCTTTGTTTGCCATTATGGAGCACCCTAGCTCGAGTCAATCGAGCTCTACTTTTGCTTCGTTGTGAATCTGGGCAGATTGTCACCTTGTTTGCAATTTTGCCGGTGATGTTGTAGTTGATCCGTGCATGCTATGCCATTGTTATTTCCATGTCTAGCTTGCATTTTGTGCCTTCTTGAAGGATGTATTATTGTATTGCCATGACTTGCACCGTGGTGAGTGCATCGAGCTCGTAAACATGCCTTCGTGAGTTATATTTCAGCATGTCCCAGTTTTCACTAAGTCTGAAAACTGATTATGTTTTTGCTATGTTCGTATGCTTGTTAGTATATTTTGTGAACCCTTTTGGCTCAAGGTCACTAAGGGACTTTTGTTAAGCTTGTTGAGTAGCTCCATGCCATGTCTTTCTTTGTCATGTTCAGGTCCTGTAGCATGTTGTTTTGTTGCTCCGAAGAGGGCTATATGATCTGAAATTCCAGACAAGTGTTAATTTCACTAAGTCTGAGATCTGTTTTACCATTTGCGTTTTTGCCATGCTTGTTTGAACCTGTTAATGGATGAATTGGCCGTGGCTCAGTGCTAGGATTTTGTTAAGCATCTTGTGTGCATCCCTGCCATGTATTTTGTTGTCATGTTTGGGTGCTGTAGCATGTTCATCTCATTGCATTTAGATGCCTACTTGCTGTAAATCGCAGACCGGTGTCATTTTTGAAACGCTTGCCATTTCCAAACCGTAACTCCGATTCCGGCGTTCTTTATATAGTTTTCAAGCGATTTCATCTCATCTTTCCAGTGGAACCCTTGGAATTCCAAGCTGAGGCCAGGTTCATGCATTTCCTGTCATATCTTGCATTTTGCATCCCGCATCGCATCCCGCATAGCATATCATCATTTCATCATATTGCTTGGTCTTGCACGTGGTTGATTGTATCCTTGTTGCTTGATTGTATTGTTTGGGTAGATCCGGGAGACGAGTTCGCTAACGAGGAGCCCGTTGAGTTTGCTTTCGAGGATCCAGTCAACTCTGACAATTGTGCAGGCAAGATGATCATACCCTCGAAATCACTACTATCTTTGCTATGCTAGTTTGCTCGCTCTTTTGCTATGCCATTGCTGCGATGCCTACCACTTGCTTGCAAGCCTCCCAAATTTCCATGTCAAACCTCTAACCCACCATGTCCTAGCAAACCGTTGATTGGCTATGTTACCGCTTTGCTCAGCCCCCTCTTATAGCGTTGCTAGTTGCAGGTGAAGATTGGAGGCCGTTCCTTGTTGGAACATCTTTTTTTTACTTGTTGGGATATCATTATATTATCTTATTTAATTAATGCATCTATATACTTGGTAAAGGGTGGAAGGCTCGGCCTTATGCCTGGTGTTTTGTTCCACTCTTGCCGCCCTAATTTCCGTCATATCGGTGTTATGTTCCCGGATTTTGCGTCCCTTACGCGGTTGGGCTATAATGGGAACCCCTTGACAGTTCGCCTTAAGTAAAGCTCTTCCAGCAATGCCCAACATTGGTTTTACCATTCGCCACCTAGCCTTTTCTTTCCCTTGGGTTATGCAGACTCAAGGGTCATCTTTATTTTAACCCCCCCCCCCCGGGCCAGTGCTCCTCTGAGTGTTGGTCCGACCGAGTAGACTGTGGGGCCACCTCGGGGGAACTTGAGGGTTGGTTTTACTCGTAGGATGTCTCATCTGAGTGTGCCCTGAGAAAGAGATATGTGCAGCTCCTATCGGGATTTGTCGGCACATTCGGGCGGTGTTGCTGGTTTAGTTTTACCCTGTCGAAATGTCTTGTTGTACCGGGATACCGAGTCTGATCGGAACGTCTCGGGTGGAGGTCTATTCCTTCGTTGACCGTGAGAGCTTGTGATGGGCTAAGTTGGGACTCCCCTGCAGGGATTTGAACTTTCGAAAGCCATGCCCGCGGTTATGGGCAGATGGGATTTTGTTAACGTCCGGTAGTAGAAAACCTGAAGTTGACCTTAATTAAAATGAATCAACCGCGTGTGTAACCGTGATGGTCTCTTTCCGGCGGAGTCCGGGAAGTGAACACGGTTGTTGGAGTTATGCTTGGCGTAGGTTGCTATAGGATCACTTCTTGATCATACTTTTATCGACCGTGCTTTGCCTTCTCTTCTCGCTCTCATTTGCGTATGTTAGCCACCATATATGCTAGTCGCTTGCTGCAGCTACTCCTCACCCATTTACCTTACCCATAAGCTTAAATAGTCTTGATCGCGAGGGTGCGAGATTGCTGAGTCCCCGTGGCTCACAGTTACTTCAGAACCAGCTTGCAGGTGCCGATGAGTCCGTGCAGATGACGCAACCAAGCTCAGGAGGAGCTCGTTGAAGATCTTGTCCTTTGTGTTGTTTCTGTTCTATTTGATCAGTAGTGGAGCCCAGTTGGGGTCGATCGGGGACCTTTGTTGCATTTGGGGTTCTTCTTTTATTTTGGTTCCGTAGTCGGACCTTGATTGTATCTGGATGATGTAATGCTTTATTCATGTAATTGTGTGAAGTGGCGATTGTAAGCCAACTATGTATCTTTTTCCCTTATTATATTACATGGGTGGTGTGAAGATTACCTCACTTGCGACATACGCCTTCAATGTGATTATGCCTCTAAGTCGTGCCTCGACACGTGGGAGATATTGTCGCACGAGGGTGTTACACTCTCACACTTGGCGGCGCGCAGGAGGGAGGAAAGGTGATAGAGGCAAAGGTGTCCCGATGTTTCGATGAGATGGTGGCTATCGTTTCTATGGGAGTCGACCTTGACGATCCGACTACGAACGTGCGAGACGTCGAGCCTTAGCAATCGCTAAACCAACTACCGAGGGGTTATTGACCACACCGGAGCACGATCAACCTGACCACGAGGGTCTGTTTCCTGCGAGCAAACGAAGAGCAAGCAAGAAACTGAGATTGCAATCTGGATATTGCGAATATAAGATGAAAGCTTTACTGATCAAGGTGGGGTTCTGTGACGTCTTGGTCTGGTCGTTGGACACAAACGAAGTACGCGAAGTTGCAGCTATGGCGAACTTTTAATCTAAACAAAACCCAAAGTCTAAACGATGCCCTAAGGGCTGTATATATGGAGGAGAGAGGGGGAATTTCGTGGCCCTTGGTGGAGGGGTCCGAAACCAACCCTAACTCTTGTTTCCCCACACATACGGACTCTAAAAACAGCCTATACTTAAGTATTTCAAAAATACATGGGCCTGGCCCAATAATAAGGTGATGCAGCACCTAGAATAGCCTCTGGACAAAATTTATGAAGTGGCATCTTGTATATTTCGTCCCATGCTTCATGCACTCATTATGGTGGCTTCAGAGTCCTGGAATCATCACTTGTAACTCCGTTCTTGTTCCCCTTGCGCATGCCATCATCTCCATGCTTGAACTTGCTCCAAGGTTCCTCTTTCTTGTCCAAGCTAGGCCCTTCATTTGTAAGCAAAACAAATGTATCCAACTTAGGCAGCATCATATTCACATGAACATTAGAATCGTTACCAAGAAACGAAAGTACCTGATAATTCAATTGGCGTGCGCGAGCTCTAGTAATTGGTCCAGTATGTACAACAGCAGGGGCTGTGGGTGTAACAATGGTATTGATGTCATCATCATCCTCCCCTTCTTGAAATGAAGTCGTCCTCGACGAAAGTTCATGGTCCTCACCCAAATAAGGCTTCAAATTTGCAATGTTAAAAGTGGGACTAACCCCAAAATCTCCAGGTAGCTCAAGTTTATATGCATTATCATTTATTTTCTCTAACACCTTAAAAGGACCATCAGCACATGGCATTAGCTTTGATTTGCGCAAATTAGGAAATCTATCCTTACGCAAATGTAACCAAACAAGATCTCCAGGTGCAAACACAACATGTTTTCTACGCTTATCTCCAGCAAGGTTATATTTAGCATTCATACGCTCAATGTTTTCCTTAGTTAACTCACACATTTTTAAAATCAATTCAACATGTTCTTTAGCATCAAAATTAACCTTCTCCGAAGATGGAAGAGGCAACAAACCAATAGGTGCACAAGCTAGGAAACCATACACAATTTCAAAAGGGCACATCTTAGTAGTAGAATGCAATGAACGATTATAAGCAAATTCAATATGAGGCAAGCATTATTCCCACATTTTCTTGTTATTCTTCAAAACAACCCTAATCATAGTAGACAATGTTCTATTGACTACTTCAGTTTGTCCATCAGTTTGGGGGTGACAAGTAGTACTAAAAAGCAGTTTAGTCCCCAACTTAGCCCATAAACATCTCCAAAAGTGGCTAAGAAATTTAGTATCACGATCTGAAACAATAGTATTTGGCACACCATGCAAGCGAATAATTTCACGAAAGAACAAATCAGGAACATTAACAGCATGATCGCTTTTATGACATGGTATAAAGTGTGCTATTTTCGAGAACCTATCCACGACAACAAATATGCTATCCCTCCCCTTC
Organism: Triticum urartu; assembly: GCF_003073215.2. Classification (NCBI taxonomy): domain Eukaryota; kingdom Viridiplantae; phylum Streptophyta; class Magnoliopsida; order Poales; family Poaceae; genus Triticum; species Triticum urartu. Next base: position 256,431,105 of record NC_053027.1, on the reverse strand, counting down.
TTTGTTCGAGGTAAACCTAAAACAAAGTCCATAGATATATCCTCCCAAGGAACACTAGGTACAGGCAAAGGCATATATAAACCATGAGGATTGAGTCGTGACTTAGCTTTTTGACATGTAGTGCAGCGAGCAACAAAATGCTCAACATCCCGTCTCATCTTTGGCCAAAAGAAATGTGTAGCAAGTATATCCTGCATCTTCTTGACGCCAAAGTGTCCCATTAATCCTCCTCCATGCGCCTCCTGCAACAACAAAAGACGAACAGAGCTAGCTGGAATGCATAGCTTGTTAGCACGAAACACAAATCCATCGTTAAGAACGAACTTGTTCCAAGTTCTCCCTTCCTTACAATTCTGGAATACATCTTCAAATTCAGCATCATGCACATATTGATCTTTGATGGTCTCCAAACCAAATATTTTAAAGTCAAGTTGTGAAAACATAGTATAATGACGAGACAATGCATCAGTAATAACATTTTCTTTACCCTTCTTGTGTTTAATGACATAAGGAAAAGTCTCAATGAATTCAACCCATTTAGCATGTCTATGGTTCAGTTTTGCTTGACTTTTAATGTGTTTCAAAGATTCATGATCAGAATGTATAACAAATTCCTTGGGCCACAAATAATGTTGCCATGTTTCTAAGGTCCGAACAAGAGCATATAATTCTTTGCCATAAGTAGAATAGTTCAGACTAGGCGCACTCAATTTTTTAGAAAAGTATGCAACAAGTTTGCCATTTTGTAATAACACACCTCCTAATCCAATTCCACTAGCATCACATTCAAGCTCGAAAGTCTTATTAAAATCAGGAAGTTGGAGTAAAGGAGCATGTGTCAACTTATCTTTCAATACCGTGAAGGCTTCTTCCTGTGCGGTACCCCAAACAAAAGGCACATCCTTCTTTGTAAGCTCATTGAGAGGTGCAGCAATGGTGCTGAAATCTCTCACAAAACGCCTATAGAAACCAGCGAGGCCAAGGAAACTCCTCACTTGTGTGACCGTTTTGGGCTGCGGCCAACAATCAATAGCTTCAATCTTGGCTTTATCAACTTCAATTCCCTGTGGAGTAACAACATAGGCAAGAAAAGATACTCGGTTGGTGCAAAAGGTGCACTTTCCAAGGTTACCAAACAAACGTGCATCACGTAGAGCAGTAAAAACAGCACGTAAATGTTCCAAATGTTCCTCCAAAGATTTGCTATAAATCAATATGTCATCAAAGTAAACTACCACAAATCGTCCAATGAAAGCACGTAAAACTTCGTTCATTAACCTCATGAAAGTACTAGGTGCATTAGTTAACCCAAAAGGCATGACTAACCACTCATATAATCCAAAGTTAGTTTTAAATGTTGTTTTCCATTCATCTCCCAATTTCATACGAATTTGATGGTATCCACTATGCAAATCAACTTTGGAGAATATTGTAGAGCCACTCAATTCATCAAGCATATCATCTAGCCTAGGCATAGGATGACGATAACGAATAGTAATATTATTAATGCCTCTACAATCAACGCACATACGCGACGTACCATCCTTTTTCGGCATTAAAATGATAGGAACAGCACAAGGACTAAGGGATTCGCGTATATAACCTTTGTCAAGCAGTTCTTGTACTTGACGCATAATCTCCTTCATCTCCGCTGGATTGGTACGGTATGGTGCACGGTTGGGTAATGATGCACCGGGAATTAAGTCAATTTGATGCTCAATCCCTTGAATAGGTGGTAATCCCGGTGGCACGTCTTCTGGAAAGACGTCAGCGAACTCCTGCAAAATGTTAGTGACAGCAGGAGGCAAAGAGGAAGGCCCGTCCTCGAATGAAAATAATGCCTCTTTGCACAGAAAAGCATAGCAAACAGATTTGCTGAAATCTAGATCATCAATATTAGATTTTGTGGCAAGTAAACATGCACTTTTCAATTTAATTTCAGAAGCAACACTAGATGGTTTACTATTAGGTTTAATTTGTTGATCAAATTCTTTTGCCACAATCTGATTTTCACTCTTATTTTTCTCCTGTTTTGCTTTATTAGCTCTATTAATATCATCTTTCAAAATGGATTCAGGAGTCATAGGAAGCAAAGTAATATTTTTATCCTTATGAACAAGAGTATACTGATTGTTTCTACCATGGTGTACATAATTTTTGTCAAATTGCCATGGTCTACCAAGTAATAAGGAACATGCTTGCATAGGTACCACATCACAATCAACATAATCAACATATGTAGAGATACTAAAATGCACACGAACAGTACGTGTTACCTTAACCTTGCCGCTGTTGTTGAACCATTGGATGTAGTAAGGATGTGGATGTGGTCTTGTGGTGAGAGATAGCTTCTCCACCATCTCCATGCTAGCCAAGTTATTGCAGCTCCCTCCATCTATGATGACGCGAACAGAACGTTCCTTCACAAATCCCTTTGTATGGAACAAATTATGCCTCTGATTTTGCTCAGCTTATGTGACCTGCACACTCAAAACACGTTGAGCAACTAAACATTCATACCTATCAGCATCTTCAGGAGCCATGTATTGCGTCTCATGATCAGAATCATCTCCATCGTGTTCTTCACGTGTAATAAGAGCCAGAGTCTCCTCATCATAGTCACTAGCGGACTCATACCCACCATCCTCAGTAGCAATCATCACACGCTGAGATTGGCATTCTCTTGCAAAATGTCCTCTTCCCTTACAACGACGACAAATAATATCACTTGTGTGCCCTGTTGTTGCCATGGAAGAAGAAGAGCTCTGCGCAGGTCCGACAGGTGTGCTCTTGGCAGATAGTGGTGGTCGTGCCTGCTTTCTTGTATCACGGCTGGAGGTGGCACCTGATGGAGGTGCTGGTGGAGTGGAAGTAGAGGATGCACGTGGTGTCCATGATGAAGATCGACCTGCAGAAAAGTTAGTTCGCGCCAATGCCTGTCGATCCTGCACTTCACGTTCAGCTTTACAAGCAAGATGGAATAAACGAGTGATATTAGTATACTCCTTATACTCTAGAATGGTCTGAATCTCTCTATTTATCCACCCATAAAACGTGCAAGCATAGCTTCATTCTCCTCAACAATACCACATCTAATCATGCCAGTTTGTAATTCCTGATAATATTCTTCGACATAATTTTTTCCTTGTCTTAAGCGCTGCAATTTTTGAAGTAATTCACGTTGATAATATGGTGGAACCCAACGAGTACGCATAGCAGTTTTCAAAGCAGCCCAAGTAGCTGGAATAGGATATAATCTACAATGTTCAGACCACCAAACACATGCAAAGCTAGTGAAAGCACAAACAGCAGCAGGAACACGTCTCTCCTCAGGATATTGTAAACATGTAAATCATTGTTCAGTTTCTAACTCCCAAGTAAGATATATATCAGGAACATATCTACCCTCAAATGGTGGAATATTCAATTTTAGTTTAGGGAGATGGTCATGATCTCGTACCTGAGGGTGAGCCCTACCATTGCCATTATTTGCGTGTGGACGACCTGGTGGTTGCGATGCTGGTGGTGGCACGTAGTTCTGATTTTGATCAACCTCATTCTCGTAATCTCCCGCAAAATCATCCTCCTCCGCATCAGCAGCAGGAGCCACAAAAGTATCAACAGCAGCACCAATAGTTTGGCCAGGTGCAAGAGGGAGACGGCTTGCTCGGCGGAGGGTTGTTTCGCGATGTGGAGGTAGTCGTTGTTGTTGTTGTTGTAGAGGTGCGTTAGGTGCAGCCGGTGGTGGTGGTGGAAGACGCGCGAGCAATTCATTAAACCTGTTATCGAGCTTTGTTTCGAACGTCTTCTCCATGCCATCTATCTTCTCCATGGCCTCTTCAAATCTGTTTAGCATATCTTGCACCTGTACACTCATCATTTGCTGAAATTTATCATGCAACTCCTTATTCGTCATGTTCTCCCAGTCAGTCTCGTCGGCTTGTGATCCTGCCATGGCTAGCAACAATAGAAACACACAAGAATATGATCCTACATAATACTAACAAGAGGTGGTGGTGGTGTCACAAATCCGTCAAGCAAATCTCAGATTCTTACCAGTTCTTACCCAGCAGCAGGCGGTGATCATCAACCGTCGTAGTCGAAACTCTCAAAGCTTGGATAGAGCGATTACCAGGGAGAGTCAAACGCACGACGTAGATGTATGTGGAGCTGGGAAGGCTTATAATATGGTAGCAAAAAGGGTTAGCAATAATCAATTCAGAGGTGCAATGTTGAATAAACGCTCAACGACGGTACTGTGCTGGTCCTAGGCTAGACCGTGCTAGAGACGCGAGCCTAGAACACTAACAAAATCACGGCACTGCACGTAAACAAGGGAGGAGCACTCTCTGAATTTTTTTCTTTTTTTGCACCTTTTTCCTCTCTTTTTTTGCTCCACAACAATTTTTTTTCGAAAAAGTCTACAAATGGTCTAAAAACTGCCTAGCGAGAAGTTTCTAGACTTTGTTTTTTTTTGAGTTTGGAACTATTTTTCTTCTACGGGTGGCTCGAAAGTTGGGGAGTCCTACTCTGTCACGACTCGGAGTATCACGTGATCTGGAACTCGAAAACAAAGCAACAAATACTGGACTCGGACTAGGACTGGTGGCGGAGATGAATCTGGTGGAATCTCGGATTGGTGGCGGCGATGAGTCTGGTGGAAATCAGATTGGTGGCGGATTTATGTTGCAGGTGGACTCGGATTGGCATGATGGCGGCGGATATGTGGTGGCATATATGGAAGCAGCGATGATGATGATGCGGTGGTGATATATGGCAACGGCGACGTGACAACCTGTGAACAGAACTCGAAACTCTAAAGGACTAGACGCTAAGACCAGCAACTTGACACGATGACGCAACCACAAATTCAACAAAGCAAATACAGAAAAGATTATGCAAAGGCTCAGATTGGTTCGGATAGGATGAACTAACCCTAATTTTTTTTGTCTTTTTCGTGGACTATAGGTACGAAGAACAGACTCGATCTAAACTACGAAAAACTGTAAAATCTCACCGAGCAACCTGGAAATCTGATACCACTTGATAGAGGCAAAGGTGTCCCGATGTTTCGATGAGATGGTGGCTATCGTTTCTGTGGGAGTCGGCCTTGACGATCCGACTACGAACGTGCGAGACGTTGCGCCTTAGCAATCGCTAAACCAACTACCGAGGGGTTATTGACCACACCGGAGCACGATCAACCTGACCACGAGGGTCGGTTTCCTGCGAGCAAACAAAGAACAAGCAAGAAACTGATATTGCAATCTGGATATTGCGAATATAAGATGAAAGCTTTATTGATCAAGGTGGGGTTCTGTGACGTCTTGGTTTGGTCGTTGGACACAAACGAAGTACGCGAAGTTGCAGCTATGGCGAACTTTTAATCTAAACAAAACCCAAAGTCTAAACGATTCCCTAAGGGCTGTATATATGGAGGAGAGAGGGGGACTTTCGTGGCCCTTGGTGGAGGGGTCCGAAACCAACCCTAACTCTTGTTTCCCCACACATACGGACTCTAAAAACAACCTATACTTATGTATTTCGAAAATACATGGGCCTGGCCCAATAATAAGGTGACGCAGCACCTAGAATAGCCTCTGGACGAAATTTATGAAGTGGCATCTTGTATATTTCGTCCCATGCTTCATGCACTCATTATGGTGGCTTCAGAGTCCTGGAATCATCACTTGTAACTCCGTTCTTGTTCCCCTTGCGCATGCCATCATCTCCATGCTTGAACTTGCTCCAAGGTTCCTCTTTCTTGTCCAAGCTAGGCCCTTCATTTGTAAGCAAAACAAATGTATCCAACTTAGGCAGCATCATATTCACATGAACATTAGAATCATTACCAAGAAACGAAAGTACCTGATAATTCAATTGGTGTGCGCGAGCTCTAGTAATTGGTCTAGTATGTACAACAGCAGGGGCTGTAGGTGTAACAATGGTATTGATGTCCTCATCAAAAGGATCGAGAGATGGGGATCGGGAAAGCGGCGGCGCTGAAGGGGCATCGAGGGAGAGAGCGAGTGGAGGGGTCGTGTGACATCCTGATTTTGCCCTCTCTTATTTGCCTGATTTTTATTTGGATTTATTTTGAAAGTTGGGGTTTCTGAATCTTTTCATATAGACTTAAACACTTGGGTACCCTTGGCTTTCACCCAAGTGCATCATTCCCCTCTCTAATCATCATTCCCCTTCTGAACCATCTCAAAATAATATTCATTTTCTTCTCTAAAACCCTAGCTAGTTCAATGAGCTCCAAAGCAACCCTCATTTTTATGGCCCACAAAAATCTGAGAAAATTCCCAAATATTCTTTGAACCCTAGGGCACCTTCCTGAGCAAAAATATTTCATCACTTTTTGGAATATTTTTGCTACAAAAAATATTTTCTGTTCTGGACAAAAATGGTGGTTTCTACAACAACTACCATTCTACTTGCTCCCGTGTGCCTGAATTTTCTTGTGCATCATCACCTTAGTAGATGATGGCTAGCCTCCAAAGCACAGACCCCAACTCCTAGCCATTTAACCTCAGTAACACCTCAAAGTTACTGATCAGAAGCTTACCTGGCGTGTGAAATCTTCTCTACTGCACCTGGAGCCAAACCAAGGAGTGGTAACATTCAAAACTACCAAGAACAACGTTCCAGACATGGAGTTTGGGCTTAGGTCGGCATGAGGTCATAGTTCACGCGGTGACCGCGTTCGTCCAGGCGTGCTGGCATACAGCCGACGCGCTCTGCGACGCGACCGAGCCTCTGTTGCTCGCGTGCTCGCTTCCTCGCCTGCCTAAGCATGCCAAACCTCGCCACCATCATCGTCTCAACGCCATTTACTCCTCCCTGGCGCTCGCCGATGCCGGAGCTTGCCGCAGCGAGCACGGGCACGGTCCGGCCAACCCAACAGTGCGGTGCGCACTGTGCTCGTCGCCATCTCCTCGTTCCTGTGCTCATCCCGCTCGCCCACAGTTCCTGCGTGAGCTACGTCACCTTCTCCCCTCTCACTGACGCTGCTCGTCGCCGGGCGCCATGGACAGGTGTCCACCGGCGGAGCCCGAACCCCCCTCTCCGCTCGCTTATAAATGGTCCCGCCCCCAGCCTCCTCGAGCACCATCCACCACTCCCACACACCCCACAAACGCGTAGAAAGCCATAGCCCGGCCGGGCAGGCCGCGGGCCGCCGCCCTCGAGCTCGAGCTCGCCGGCGATCCCCTCTGGTCGTCGTAGTAGCTCCAGCCCCTCCCAGGCCAGGGCGATCCTTCCAGGTCCTCCGCCTCTCTCCGGAGAAGCCATCCCTTCCCCCTGGAGCCCCTGGAGCTGCCTCTGATCGCCGTCTTCTTCATCTTCGGTGACCGCCGCCCTTTGCGTCCGTTTGCAAGGAAGATTCCGACGCCGTCCGACCGCCCCTAGCTACGCTACGGGTACGGGCAGGTGCGCCTCAACCCCCTCTCTCGATCCCTCCCTCTGGTTTTGGCCAAGGAGCCCTCGTCGCCGGCGAGAGCTCCGGCGAAGCCGCGACCTTCCCCTGTTTCCTTCTCCCCTCCTTCTCACCTGACTAGCGGGGCCCGCTAGTCAGCCACTCTGTACGCGTGCAAAGCGGTACGAGTGTTGGCGCCCTGAGGCTTTACGCCTTCGATGTCACCCCCTAGTCTGTTTATTTAAATTCAAATTTCATTCAATTCCAGAGAGCTTCAAACAGCCATAACTTTTCAACCATAAGTCCAAATGAATTGATTCTTTTTGCATTATGTTCTTTGCAAGGAAATCTAGCAGCTCACCAAAAAGGAGAGTTTTCTGAGCTGTATAGAATTTCTGGTGATTTTTAGAAGAGTTCTTGATATTTTCTTCTTGTGTTTAAAATTATTTTTAGAGGGTGAGGCTTGCCTTGAGGATCACCAGAAGGCTTGTGAACCTCATCTGCACTAAGGCAAGCCACAACAACCTTTTCATGGTGCCATTTCAATATTGATGAATTTCTTACTTGAATTGAATGATTAATCCATGCATTTTAAATAACTATTATGTTATTTATATGCTGTTAAAGTGTGTGCTGGTATTATGCTTGATTTACAGAACCTTGAAACTAGTTTAGTTGGTAAAGAGGCTAAGATCTAATTATGGTAATGATAAAATGAGTTGTTATGTGTATGAATAATTGCTTAAAGTTATTTTCTTCCATAAATAAATAGTTAAATTTGCTAGAATATATCCTATTTAGTGCTGGTGTAGTCATTTTACTTAATTTCCGGAACGTTTGAACCTAACTTGATTGGTAAAGAAATTAGGATTTGCTTGAGGTGATGATGGTAGAATCTTTGCTATGCATATGAGGAATTAATCGAAGTTATTTTCTTGCATGAGAAAATAATGTTACTTTCTTAAAAAAATATTGTTAAAGTGAGACCAGGAAAGTAAGATAAGTTGTTGATGCTTATGCTTAGTGTGAATATGGTTGACATCAGTCATTTTCGTATTATATGATGCATGTGTAGTATTGCATTTCATGGCATGCTATGACACCGGTCATTTTCATTTTAAGTTGAACCTGAATATAACTCAACTTGAATATATTGTTGACTGGGTCATGGTGCCGCTGAATCGAGATTTTCCCAGTGCAACCACATTTGCCTTTGTGGGAAGGCCTTGATTCAGTCCATTGACATGTCTCTGGTCGGTGCCTCCAACTAGGGAAGGTTATGGGCGTGCTTACCCTGTCCCGGTAAGCAGGCATAACCTTGTGTGCCCGTTGTTGAGATTTTGGTACCGGGTCCCCTAGTGGGATTGTTTTGGCCACAACGGTGGCTGGTGTGTCTTTGGTAGACACGGGGCCACCCAGGACTAGCCCGTTGGGGATTGGGTCGGAGTGGCCGGGAGAATGTCATGGCAATGGAAGGGTTTTTTCGGAATGTCATTGGTCCACCCGAATGGGAGTGCGAGGCCATGGGTTCCGTGGTGTGGGTATAGTGTGCTACCTCTGCAGAGTGTATATTCTATCGATAGCCGACTCCACGGTCACAGACAACTCATAGTAGGTCCCACCATGAGTCATCGTTTAATAAACATGCACACTAAGTTATGATCATTGCACTGATGATGATGGCAGAAAGGCCATCAAGCTGTGCGAGACCCAATATGGGTCGTGGTGGTGATCACCGAAAGGATCACGAGTTACTTTGGTTAAGACCACGATGGTGGTGTGGTGGTGATTGCCGAAAGGATCACGAGTTACTCTGGTTAAGACCATGATGGTGGTGTGGTGGTGATCGCCATAAGTATCACAAGTTACTCTGGTTAAGACCACGATGGTGGTTTGTTTTGTGATCCGAGAACGATCACGGTTGGTAAGTTGGTCCCGAGGGACGTTTATCCCAAGAGCATGAGCACAACATTTTGGAACATTATTGCATTATTAATTGGTTAAATATCATGATATTATTTGTCATTATGATTATGCCTGTTGTGAGCTTGCAAGTACATTCAATGTACCGACCTGGCGTGTCATGCTAGATTTCAGGAAAGTCGTGTTGGAAAGGAGCGCTGCTCGAGTCTAGATCGTGTCCACATCGGTGTCCCTATTCTATGGAGTTACCGCTACGACGTTGTTCCGCTACCGCATAGTTGATATGATCGAGGCCCCATTATGTTCACTAAATAATGTACATATTGTTCAGTCGCACCGTGTGTGCTGCTCGGCCTCGACATCTGTTGTAATATAAATTCCGACCCGCTAGCATCAATAAAGCGGTTGTTTTCTGTACCAAGATGTTGTGTGTTGGCAGAAGACATGGTCTCTGGGCTGGCAATGCAGGGTAAACCGGTCGCTCTGAGCCGGGGTGCCACATCGCTTGGTATCAGAGCCACGCTGACTGTAGGCCACGCTAGACTACAACGTGTTAACTGGGTGTTAGATACGAGTTTTAGTTGAGTGTCGGTAGCTAATGTAGCTGATTGTTGCATTGCATGCACTTGATTTATATTTTTATGCTAACCTACTAATGGTTGTGAGTGTAGATGGCTCCGGTGCCGTATCCGTGCCAGTTGCAGCTGATGCCGTACACATCACCACACCTTCTTCGCAACGTGTGGCGTTGGCTGTACCCCCTCGGAGACAATCTAGTCTATCGTGTGTACCGGGAGCGTCTAGATGATTCAGTGTATGAGTATCACGCAGTGGTTACTCTGCGCACTAGTTCCGATTCCAGCTCTTACACTCGTACTTCTCGGAGCGGTTACGCCTCTACCGCTTCTCAGGCTGTCCAGTTTGCTGCATTCGAGGCCCTTGTTGAGCTTCGCTACAATGAGATCCGAATACAAAACCATCCAGGTTTCTTTTACTACCCTTCTCTGCACGACAATGGTAGTGTCCGCTTCAAGATCATTGATCCGGAGTCTGATAGTGTTGCTAGCCACCTTGCTCGTTATGTCACTACTAGCTATCTTATGATCCACGAGCTGGCTCAAGAGCTGACTCATGTCCGTACTGCTTTAGCCGCTGCTTTAGTCACTACTAGATCTGCCACTACTCCATCTTCTCTGGGATTTACTCCCTATATTCCAGCCAGTTCTAGTTCCCCTGTTTCACCGGTTACTCCCCCGAGTAGCTCAGGCACCTTGACGGTGAACCCTCTCAGTACTCCTGCCGAGTGGGCTTCACTTATCACCACTCTTGCAGCCCCGATGCTTGATCCTGCCCCTGCCCCTGAGGGAGAGCCCTCGAGGCAGCGTCGTCGTGTTACCTTTAGCCTGGAGGTTTCTGTTAACCATGTCAGTTCAGGATCCGAGTCCGCTTCAGGGGAGGACACCGCAGCACCAGCAGAGCAGTAGTACCTCGGAGTATTCACAGTCGTCCGGATGATGTACAGATGTAGTCGTACGAGTCATGATGTTTCGTTGCATGTATGAGAGTAGTTGAACCTGTCATGTTGTTTATCATTCATGTATGAGCCTATGTATAATTATATTGGGACTTTATTCACCGTATTTTCTTCTCTCTTTTGCTTTCTTCTGGGATTTGTCGCTGGCTATTCCCCAAATTTATTCTTGGATGTTTCTCATCTCGATTGCGTTGTCTTGGAAAAAATCCACAATAGGATGACGCGGGGAGGCATCAGTAGCAACGTTCGTGAGGGAACTCCTGTTCGTCGTTCCGCACGACAGGCAGGACATTCTCCCGAGCCGTACGTTCCGCCACCGCCTCCACCGCCAAATCCGCCCTCCACCGAGCAAATTCTACGTATGTTTGAGGAAACAAGGAACAATGATCTGCTTGAAATATTAAGAAGTGTGCAAGCTATGGTTGGACAGAATGGAAATCAGAACGGTCATTACTCAAAGCTGTCAGATTTTCAAAGGACCAAGCCACCCAATTTCAGTCAGATTGTTGACCCATTGGATGCAGACGATTGGTTGCGTACCATTGAGAAAAAGCTTGAGATTGCTCGTACTGAAGAAAATGATAAAGTTCCATTTGCAACTCATTATCTTGAAGGCGCTGCTGCCATATGGTGGGAAAATACAAAAGCCATTTGGCCTGCTGATGAAGAAATCACCTGGGAAAAAATTTAAGGATCAGTTCCGGAAACATCATATCCCTACTGGAGTTATGAAGGTTAAGCAGCATGAATTTCTCGCACTCGTCCAAGGAAATCAGTCTATGGATGAATATTTGCAAAAATTCAATCACCTGGCCCGTTACTCCCTTTATGACGTGGCCACCGCAGAAAGGAAGATTGACAGATTTCTTGGAGGCTTAAATCCGCAACTCCGGTGTACTCTCAGTATGTTTGACTTCCTAGATTTCCAAACTCTGGTAAACAAGGCTTTCATTGCTGAACGGGAGCACAAGCTTATATCAGATAATAGGCCTGCCAACGATGACAACAAGCGTAAGTTTGAGCCAAAGAAGGATGGGCAACCAGTGCAAAAGGCTCGAACCTGGCAGCAGCCTCAGGTGGAATACAAGACCAATTGGCAACAGAATGTTAACAAGACCATCACTCAAGTCAAGAATGTCGTGACCAACCCAATACGTGATGAGCGTCAGCGCAACAATTCGTGCTTCATTTGTGGGCAGAACAGACATTATGCCAAACAGTGCCCCAAGAACAACAAGGCGAATGCCCCATTCAGGCCACAAGTCAACTTTATAGAGTCATGCCCGACCCAGCAAAACATTACTGGGCACGTGCATCATCTCTCAGCGATGAAGCACAAGAGAACCCCGAAGTCGTCATTGGTATGTTTTCTGTTAATGACATACCTGCCGTAATTTTATTTGACTCTGGGGCTTCCCATTCTTTTATTTCTCGGAGTTTTACTGCCCAAAACCAATTTCCTTGTACACTTTTGGGCAAAAATATGCTGGTACAAACCCCGGGATATCTAATCAAGAGCAACATGGTATGCCATGATCTGGAAATCAATATCAATAGAGTCTACTTTCCAACCTCTCTGATAATTATTGAGTCTGAAAAGTTGGAAATTATATTGGGTATGAATTGGTTGACCCAATATCAAGTTTGTATAAACTGCGCAACACGAGAAGTCACTTTGACCAGTCTAAATGGGCAGACTACCAAATTCTATGCTCGCAAGAATATATCCAAGCAAGAATTGGTTTTCACCACTGTGGCTGAGTTGGAATTAATTCATGTGGTCAGCGAGTACCCTGATGTATTTCTAGAAGAACTGCCAGGCATGCCACCAAACCGAGAACTGGAATTTGCAATAGATCTTGTGCCCGGAACTGCACCGTTATACAAGAAGTATTACCGGATGCCTTCATCAGAATTAGTGGAGCTAAAGAAACAGCTTGATGAACTGCTCCAAAAAGGATATATTCTTCCCAGCTCTTCACCATGGGGATCACCCGCTATTTTCGTGGACAAAAAGGATGGCAGCCTCCGCATGTGCGTAGATTACCGCCAGCTGAATGAGGTCAGCATCAAAAATAAATATCTGCTGCCAAGGATTGATGATTTGTTTGATCAGCTCAATGGGGCTAAGGTATTCTCTAAGATCGATTTACGGACCGGATATCATCAGCTCAAAATTAAAAAGGAAGATATTCCTAAGACCGCATTCACTACTCGGTATGGTCTTTATGAATATATAGTGATGTCCTTTGGTCTCACCAATGCCCCTGCTTCCTTCATGCATATGATGAACAAAGTATTCATGGACTTCCTCGACAAATTCATGGTAGTCTTCATTGATGACATCCTCATTTACTCCAAGGGTGAAGACAAGCACAAGGATCACCTCCGAGCAGTGCTACAACGACTCCGCGACCATCAGCTTTACGCCAAATTCAGTAAATGTGAGTTTTGGCTCAAGCAAGTTGGGTTTCTCGGACATGTACTATCCGCTGAGGGTATAGCCGTGGACCCGAGCAAAGTAAAAGATGTGCTCGATTGGTTACCGCCCACGACAGTGACACGGATCCGGAGTTTTCTCGGATTAGCTGGATATTACCGTCGTTTCATTAAAGGGTTTTCCAAGATTGCTAAACCCATGACGGAACTGCTCAAAAAGGATAAGAAGTTTGAATGGACAGAGGACTGTGAGAAAAGTTTTAATGAGCTAAAGATACAGCTGACAACCACACCTGTATTGACTCTCCCAGACATTTATCGCAGCTTTGATGTGTATTGTGACGCCTCCAGGCAAGGCCTCGGTTGCATACTTATGCAAGATGGCAAGGTAGTAGCATATGCATTGCGACATCTATGACCCCATGAGGGAAATTATCCTACTCATGATTTGGAATTGGCTGCGGTGGTTCATGCGCTAAAAATTTGGAGACACTACCTCATTAGAAAAAGGTGCCAAATTTTTACCGATCATAAAAGCCTTAAATACATATTTACTCAGCCGGATTTAAATCTCCATCAACGAAGATGGCTAGAGTTGGTCAAGGATTACGATCTTGGAACAAATTACCACCCGGGAAAGGCCAACGTGGTTGCCGATGCCCTTAGTCGAAAGCCTGTCAGCTTAAATGTCATATCGATATCCTTGCCTCTCAAACTCCAAGAGGAGATCGCTCAGCTCAACCTGGTCATAGTGGATGCTGGCCTCGCTAATATTTTGGAAATTACCCCCACACTTGAGGAAGAGATCCGCAAGGCCCAGCCAGCTGACATCAAATTGCAGAAGCGTGCCAAGAGCCTGATGGTAGGGCAGACCCCAAATTTCTCCGAGGACAAATTCGGTACTCTCTGATTCCGTGGACGGATTTGTGTACCCAATCAACCGGACTTAAAGAAGAAAATCCCGTCGGAAGCACATGAATCCTCATATTCCATTCATCTGGGAGGCACAAAAATGTATGAGGACCTTAGAAAAATATTTTGGTGGGATGGAATGAAGAAAGACATTGCCTATTTTGTGGCCTATTGCGATATATGCAACAAGGTGAAGGCAGAGCATCAGAAGCTAGCCGGACTCATGCAACCGCTGCCGGTTTCATGGGATGACGTTTGTATGGATTTCATTACGGGATTGCCTAAGACTCAGAGAGGAAATGATGCAATCTGGGTCATAGTGGACACCTTAACCAAGGTTGCTCACTTCATTCCGATCAGCACCAGATATCGAGCAGATCAACTTGCACAGCTGTATGTATCCAGAATCGTCAGTCTGCATGGAGTACCTCGAACCATCACTTCCGACCAAGGTTCCATGTTTACCTCCGCTTTTTGGTCCCGTCTCCATCAAGCCTTGGGGACAACGCTGAAATATAGTACTGCTTATCATCCTTAGACCGATGGACAGACAGAGCGGGTAAATCAAATACTCAAAGATATGTTGCGAGCATGTGCTTTAGCCCAAGGAACTAAATGGGAAGATTGCTTGCCATATGCCGAGTTTTCTTACAACAACAGCTTCCAGACCAGTCTAAAGATGTCACCGTATGAAGCTCTGTATGGCCGTAAGTGCCGCACTCCATTAAATTGGTCTCAAACTAGAGATAACCGTATCTTCGGAACAGATCTCATGAGGGGAACTGAGAAGCATGTCAAGGAAATCAGAGACAGATTGCAATTGGCCAAATCTTGACAGAAAAGTTATTATGATGCAAAGCACAGACAGATCAATTTTGAACCCGGAGAACACGTATACCTCCGAGTCACCCCTATGAAAGGAGTCAAGAGATTTCAGACCCGTGGAAAGTTGGCACCCAGGTTTATTGGTCCATTCCCGGTTATGTCCCGAATGGGTACTATTGCATATCAGTTGGAACTACCTGCTGAATTGGCAGACGTGCATAACGTGTTTCATGTTTCACAACTAAGGCGTTGCATATCCCCGCCTGAGAAAAGGACTTCTATGGCTGAGATAGAGTTGGCAAATGATTTGACCTATGAAGAAAGACTGTATACAATTTTGGATCAGATGGAAAGGGTCACTCGCAGTAAAGTGAGAAAATTTTACAAGGTTCAGTGGGAGCATCACACAGAGTTAGAATCAACTTGGGAGCGGGAAGAATTCCTAAGGGCTCATTATCCAGAGTGGTTTTCCCAAGCAACCGAATATCGAGGACGAGATTCATTCTAAGTGGGGGAGGTTTGTGACAGCCTGATTTTGCCCTCTCTTATTTGCCTGATTTTCATTTGGATTTATTTTGAAAGTTGGGGTTTTTGAATCTTTTCATATGGACTTAAACACTTGGGTACCCTTGGCTTTCACCCAAGTGCATCATTCCCCTCTCTAATCATCATTCCCCTTCTGATCCAACTCAAAATAATCTTGGGAATATTTTTCTTAAATGAAAAATATTCATTTTCTTCTCTAAAACCCTAGCTAGTTCAATGAGCTCCAAATCAACCCTCATTTTTATGACCCACAAAAATCTGAGAAAATTCCCAAATATTCTTTGAACCCTAGGGCACCTTCCTGAGCAAAAATATTTCATCAGTTTTTGGAACATTTTTGCTACAGAAAATATTTTCTATTCTGGACAGAAATGGTGGTTTCTACAACAACTACCATTGTACTTGCTCCCCTGTGCCTGAATTTTCTTGTGCATCATCACCTTAGTAGATGATGGCTAGCCTCCAAAGCACATCCCCCAACTCCCAGCCATTTAACCTCAGTAACACCTCAAAGTTACTAATCAGAAGCTTACCTGGCGTGTGAAATCTTCTCTACTGCACCTGGAGCCAAACCAAGGCGTGGTAACATTCAAAACTACCACGAACAACGTGCCAGACATGGAGTTTGGGCTTAGGTCGGCATGAGGTCATAGTTCACGCGGTGACCGCGTTCGTCCAGGCGTGCTGGCATGCAGCCGACACGCTCTACGACGTGCTCGAGCCTCTGTTGCTTGCGTGCTTGCTTCCCCGCCTGCCTAAGCGTGCCAAACCTCGCCACCATCATTGTCTCAACGCCATTTACTCCTCCCTGGTGCTCGCCGACGCCGGAGCTCGCCGCAGCGAGCACGGGCACGGTCCGGCCAACCCAACAGTGCGGTGCGCACTGTGCTCGTCGCCATCTCCTCATTCCTGTGCTCGTCCCCGCTCGCCCACAGTTCCCGCGTGAGCTGCGTCGCCTTCTCCCCCTCTCACTGACGCCGCTCGTTGTCGGGCGCCGTGGACAGGTGTCCACCGGCGGAGCCCGAACCCCGCTCTCCGCTCGCCTATAAATGGAGCCGCCCCCAACCTCCTCGAGCACCATCCACCACTCCCACACACCCCATAAACGCGTAGGAAGCCGTAGCCCGGCCGGGCAGGCCGCGGGCCGCCGCCCTCGAGCTCAAGCTTGCCGGTGATCTCCTCTGGTCGCCGCAGTAGCTCCAGCCCCTCCCAGGCCAAGGCGATCCTTCCAAGGCCTCCGCCTCTCTCCGGAGAATCCATCCCTTCCCCCTGGAGCTGCCTCTGCTCGCCGTCTACTTCATCTCCGGCGACCCCCGCCCTCTGCCTCCGTTTGCAAGGAAGATTCCGACGCCGTCCGACCGCCCTAGCTATGCTACAGGTACGGGAAGGTGCACCTCAACCCCCTCTCTCGATCCCTCCCTCTGGTTTTGGCCAAGGAGCCCTCGTCGCCGGCGAGAGCTCCGGCGAAGCCGCGACCTTCCCCTGTTTCCTTCTCCCCCCCTTCTCACCTGACTAGCGGGGCCCACTAGCCAGCCACTCTGTACGTACGCGAAGCGGTACGAGTGGTGGCGCCCTGAGGCTTTACGCCTTCGATGTCACCCCCTAGTCTGTTTATTTAAATTCTAATTTCATTCAATTCCAGAGAGCTTCAAATAACCATAACTTTTCAACCATAAGTCCAAATGAATTGATTCTTTTTGCATTATGTTCTTTGCAAGGAAGTCTAGCAGCTCACCAAAAATGAGATTTTTCTGAGCTGTCTAGAATTTCTGGTGATTTTCAGAAGAGTTCTTGATATTTCCTTCTTGTGTTTAAAATTATTTTCAGAGGGTGAGGCTTGTCTTGAGGATCACCAGAAGGCTTGTGAACCTCATCTGCACTAAGGCAAGCCACATCAACATTTTCATGGCGCCATTTCAATATAGATGAATTTCTTACTTGAATTGAATGATTAATACATGCATTTTAAATAACCATTATGTTATTTATATGCTGTTAAAGTGTGTGCTGGTATTATGCTTGATTTACAGATCCTTGAAACTAGTTTAGTTGGTAAAGAGGCTAAGATCTAATTATGGTAATGATAAAATGAGTTGTTATGTGTATGAATAATTGCTTAAAGTTATTTTCTTGCATAAATAAATAGTTAAATTTGCTAGAATATATCCTGTTTAGTGCTAGTGTAGCCATTTTACTTAGTTTCTAGAATGTTTGAACCTAACTTGATTGGTAAAGAAATTAGGATTTGCTTGAGGTGATGATGGTAGAATCTTTGCTATGCATATGAGGAATTAATCAAAGTTATTTTATTGCATGAGAAAATAATGTTACTTGCTGAAAAATATGTTGTTAAAGTGAGACCAGGAAAGTAAGATAAGTTGTTGATGCTTATGCTTAGTGTTAATATGGTTGACATCAGTCATTTTCGTATTATATGATGCATGTGTAGTATTGCATTTCATGGCATGCTATGACACGGGTCATTTTCATTTTAAGTGGAACCTGAATATAACTCAACTTGAATATATCGTTGAGTGGGTCATGGTGCCGCTGAATCGAGATTTTCCCAGTGCAACCACATTTGCCTTTGTGGGAAGGCCTTGATTCGGTCCATTGACATGTCTCTGGTCGGTGCCTCCAACTAGGGAAGGTTATGGGCGTGCTTACCCTGTCCCGGTAAGCAGGCATAACCTTGTGTGCCCGTTGTTGAGATTTTGGTACCGGGTCCCCGAGTGGGATTGTTTTGGCCACAACGGTGGCCGGTGTGTCTTTGGTAGACACGGGGCCACCCAGGACTAGCCCATTGGGGATTGGGTTGGAGTGGCCGGGAGAATGTCATGGCAATGGAAGGGTTTTTTCGGAATGTCGTTGGTCCACCCGAATGGGAGTGTGAGGCCATGGGTTCCGTGGTGTGGGTACAGTGTGCTACCTCTGCAGAGTGTATAATCTATCGATAGCCGAGTCCACGGTCACAGACAACTCGTAGTAGGTCCCACCATGAGTCAACGTTTAATAAACATGCACACTAAGTTATGATCATTGCACTGATGATGATGGCAGAAAGGCCATCAAGCTGTGCGAGACCCAATATGGGTCGTGGTGGTGATCGCCGAAAGGATCACGAGTTACTTTGGTTAAGACCACGATGGTGGTGTGGTGGTGATCGCCGAAAGGATCACGAGTTACTCTGGTTAAGACCACGATGGTGGTGTGGTGGTGGTCGCCGTAAGGATCACAAGTTACTTTGGTTAAGACCACGATGGTGGTTTGTTTTGTGATCCGAGAACGATCACGGTTGGTAAGTTAGTCCCGAGGGACGTTTACGCCAAGAGCATGAGCACAGCATTTTGGAACATTATTGCATTATTAATTTGTTAAATATCATGATATTGTTTGTCATTATGATTATGCCTGTTGTGAGCTTGCAAGTACATTCAATGTACTGACCTGGCATGTCATGCCAGATTTCCGGAAAGTCACGTTGGAATGGAGCGCTGCTCGAGTCTAGATCGTGCCCACATCGGTGTCCCTGTGCTATGGAGTTACCGCTATGATGTTGTTCCGCTGCCGCATAGTTGATATGATCGAGGCCCCATTATGTTCACTAAATAATGTACATATTGTTCAGCCACACCGTGTGTGCTGCTCGGCCTCGACATCTGTTGTAATATAAACTCCGACCCGCTAGCATCAATAAAGCGGTTGTTTTCTGTACCAAGATGTTGTGTGTTGCCAGAAGACATGGTCTCTGGGCTGGCAATGCAGGGTAAACCGGTCGCTCTGAGCCGGGGTGCCACAGGTCGGGGCTAGGTTTAGGGATCCATATGGGCCTCAGGTGCAATGGGCCTAGGGAGGTGGAGCAGGTTGGGCCTCGTGGCCTGCTGGGCTGGAAGAAATCGGGAACCAGCAGAGATGGGTCGGCCTGCACTGCCTGAGGATTTTTCCATTCTCCCAAAACAGGAAATAAAAGAGGGAAGAAATGTCTTGGAGGTCCAAATAATTACTGAAAGAGTTGGGAAAAAAATAACACATGGCCACTCTGAAATAATTCAAAGTTCCACCACTTGGATTGGGGGTGTCAGAGAAAGATCAAGGATTTAAAATATTTGGAAAAGGAAGGAACTTTAATCGCAAGTGGGTTGTCGTTAATTCCCAAATAAATGGAATATTTTTATAATAGCTCCCTAAATATTGGGATGATATGTTTTAAAGAGAAACCACCATGTGAGTTCCCTTGATTTAAATAGATCGCAAGATCTATGCAATTTATTTAGCTGGGTTGCCAAAATTAATGATATGATGCAATGCACATGACGCAAAAAATGAAAGCAACGAACCAAACAAATCACATGGCGAAATCTCGGAAATCATGGAAGGCATCTGAAACTCCGGTCTTGGGGCGTTACACGTCGTTTCCCACCGACATCTCTAGCGCGCCAGGTAGGGGGTGCGTAGTTGTGGAAATCTGGTCTGGTTGAAACAACGGCTTCGTCGTGGTCATCACTCCAAGGAAGAAGACGACCGAGCAAGTGGCATCCTCGATGGACGCAGCGAACGCTCACGCAGCGACAGGAAAGCTAAGTCATGCAAAACTTTGAGTAATTCCTTTTTATATATAAGGTTATCGTCCCCGACGATCTTGTCCGGTGTATGGAAAACCTGCACGCAATGGGTCCATACCACTATTGGCCACACCCTCGTTCTGTTTCGAGTCCGCTCGACAGTTCGAGCGGCTGCATCAAGAACGGCAAGGTGACCTTCTACGATTGGCAACACTCTCGTTTCTGTCTCGAGTCTGCTTGACAGCTCGAGCGGCCGCGTTAAGAGCAGTGAGGTGGTTTGCCCGGCAGCAAGCATACCCGGCAGGCCATTGAGGATCCGTCCTCAAGGCGCCGCAGCCTGGGTTTCCGCGCTGGCAAGCCTACCCGATCAACGTAGGCAGACATACAAAGGGAGATCGAACAGGAAAATAACATGCATTGTTTCAAAAGTACTGCAGAGTTATATTACATCATTTATTGCTGCGGTTCTTACTAAAGATAAAAATTGTCTTGGTCATGAACCTGAAGCGGTGATAAGAAACAGGGTGCCTAGTCACGGCGCTGGCCTTCTATCCTCCGAACTCCGTCGATGCGGCTGATGACGGGCTCGATACGCTTCTCGAGCGGAGCGAGGTCCACGCCCTCTAACAAGCTATCCAGCGAAGCTTCGAAGTCGAGGTCAGGGTTCTAGTACGCCATCTTGGTGAGGACCTTGGTCATGGCACCCCGGCAAAGCCTCCGGGCCTCATCGGCCAGAGAGGCCGCCCTGTTGGAGCAGAACCGCTCCAGGGCCTCAAGCACACCCTCAAAGAACAGAGTCAGCCTGGCATTAGGACTCACGTTCAGCTCCAGGACGTACCTCACATGTGGTATCAGCATGGTAGCCAGCTGTGTGGTGATCTTGCCGGCGACATCGGTGAGGCGGCTGATCTAGAGCTTCTCGCCCGCCACGAAATCCGCATGGCTGACGGCATCTTTCTTCCGCAGCTGCCTCTCCTCCTCCAAATTCTTGGTCAAGGTCTCCTCCCGGGCCCTGACCTTCGAGAGCGTCCCCTCAAGACCCTCCAGCTTTAGCTTCAGGTCCTTGATGGACTCGTTGGCCTTGGAGAGTAACTCGACCTTCTCGAGGACTGCGACCTACGTGTCAGCCAAGGCGCCCTTGGCCGCGTTCCTCTCCCCGTCAGCTCCTAGATATGCTTCTTCAGCCCGTCCTGCTCCACCTCCAGCTCGTTCACCTTGCCGGCATGGACCTGGGCCTGAGCATTGAGGGCCTCCTCATGCCTCTATTCCAGTTCCTGGGTCCGCTGCACGACAAGCTCCTTGACCTCCTCGTCCTTGCCGCGGATTGTCGCGGCGATTTTCTCCTTGCAAGCGGCAAGGTCCTCCTCCTGGGAGTTCAGCTCGGCCTGGCGCTGACGCCGAGCGGCCTCCTCCTTGGCGGCCTGTTGACTCTCCGCCTCCTGGGCCTTCTCGATATTGGCCTGCTTCATGACAAGCTCCAGCTTGCGCTCGGCCAGCTAATCCTGGGCGGTCTTCAGTTCCTCACAGGCCAGGCAGAACCAAGCCTGCGTCTCGGTGACGCGCCCTTCGAGGTCCGCCTCCGCCTTGTCCACCGCTGCCATCCTGGACTTGGCCTTGTCCAGGCGGGCACGGTGAAGCGCCTGAAGCTTGTGGAAGTTGACGCTCATGATCTGGAGGAGCCACTCTTCCTGGGAGCCGCCGCCACCGACGCTCGGTTAGTCAACGATCTCGAGCCCGATGGTGGCAAGCACCTCATTGTCGAACACCTCCCCCTCGACGGGCGCCCTGGTGCTCGCCGTCCATGGGAGGTGGACGAATAGGTCGTCGCTCACCTTCAGATACTTGCCCGAGCTGGAGGCGGCGGAGGAGGAAGGCTGGTCATCGACCACCTCCTCCTCGGCAGCAGCCTTGCTGGCCTCCCCGGCAGGCCCCTTGCCGGCCTCCTCGGCAGCGGCCTCACCGGCAGGCCCCTCGGCGGCGTCCTCAACGGCGATCTCGTTGGCGTCAGCTGTGACGTCCCTGGTGACCTCCTCGATGACAGTGTCCACGTCCTCCTGGTCCGCCAATGAAGGATCGGGACACCGAGAAGGGGAATGAGGTGAAGTCAAGATCAAAATTTGAAAGAAGAAAAACGAGTGGGAACAGGAGGCAAACAACTCACTTGTGCCAAGCTGGGACGAAGTGGCCCCCTCCCCACCAACATCCGGTGCCGGGACGGAGCCGCTGGCGCCCGGGTTCGCCTCCTCCTCCTCCTCCGTGCGCATGGGTTCGGTGCTTGGCGCCCTTGCTGGGGACCCCCCTTTGGGCGGCGTGGTTGATGGGGGCGGCGTGTTGGGGTGGCCCTTGGTGGCTCCTCATGTTGCCATCCCCCTCCTGCAACCACCGCAAGGTCAGCACCAAGAAATCATGTCCCAGCACATGTCGATGGGGAGCGAGTGATGAATGCATGCTGGGGGCTGTGCCGGGGGATGCTATCCGGGCTGCTCTCCACCACCAGCGGCGTACTCGAGGTGCCCACCAGGCGCTGGCCGCCCGTCGAAGCCCTGGCCCTCTTCGCCACCCTCTGGGCCAGCGTCTCCATACCTGCGAAGATGAAGACAAGTCAAGAAGAGTGACACGGTTTGAGGGGACGGAGATGACGAAAGACGAGATACTTACTCATTCTCTGCCTCCTCTTCCACTGCCTTCCTCTTCCTCCTCTGGCTAAGGGACCCGAGGTGGAAGATGACCTCCGTGTCATCTTCTACGGGAGGACGGGAAGCGGGTGGAGTCCGAGGACGCCTGGACGAAGAAGTGGCAGTTGCTTTCTTCTTCACCATCGTAGCCTTCACCGCCTTCCCCACCGCCGCGGCCCTCGTCTGGCACATGGACGCCTCCTGAGGTTGTTGCAGTTGTGTAGCCCTGCCGGGCCGGACCGGCTCACCAGAGATGGCCCGTAGCAGGACATGCCCTCTTCCCGTGGTTGGGGGGTCAACAGCCTCGACCTCCTCCCCGGATGACTCATCGACCTCATCTTTAATGAGAGGGGCCCCGGTGCTGGCACTACTGGCCTCCCCAGCAGATTCCGCCCATTGGGTGAGCTCCTTCTCCTCCGCGTCCGCCAGCGCTGCCGGCCTCCTTGGCGAGCGTCGCCGCCGCCGTCCTGGCGGCGATATAGTCCAGCTCCGCTTGGGTGGTGTCCTGGATGAGCAGTGGCTCTTCACGGACGTACTTCTCCGACAGGGTGTCAAAGAACTCCTGCACCTGGTCCGCCTCCAGCTCAACCCAATTCGGGTCAAGGCCGTGCGCATTACAGTCCGGCATCATGGCGATGATGTCGGTCTAGCAGGAGTTGTTGCTCAGGAGGACCACCCCCGCCGGCAACCCGAACAGGGGCCCCTTGGCGACCTTTCCAGCCTTCGTGAACTTGCCAGTCCTCTTGGACCTACCATCGCGGTTCACGTCAAGCTGAAAGGGCCGCTGGCAGAAGTGGGCGTGCCCCATCACCGTGAAGTTGTGGTTCAGGACGGGGCGAAGCCGCATGATGTCAGCCGCATTACTGAAGAGCCAGGCCAGCCTCCCCTTGTTGTGCAGTGGAGCGATGCGGCGGTGGATGAAATCCACCCCAATCATCTCCAAGGTGAGCCTGGCAACGGCGAGGCGATGGATTCTGGTGATGGAGACCGTGAGCTTCCCATCCTGGGCATCGACATCGCCCCAATCGTCTCTACGGACAAGCGGCCTGGCGAACCTGGCAAAATTCCTGTGGGTCCCCCTTCTCAATCTAGCACCACAGGCTCCGCCACTCCTCTCACCTCTCCTTCCGAGCGCCCTCTGGATACGTCCCCTTCTCCACAGTCCTTGGGAACCAGGCGACACAACCGGAAATGGCGCCTCCCCTCTGGATCCGAGGGTAGAAGTAATGGCGGAAAAGCGCCGTGTTGGGATGCACTCCGGCGAAGCCCTCACAGAGATGGGGAAAAAGGGTCGTGCACACACGACATTTGGAGTGAAATCCAGAAGGTGGAAGCCATAGGTGTGCATGACATCGTTGAAGAAATCGGAGAAAGGGGGGGCAGAGGCCGCAGGAAAAGTAGTCGACGAAGAATGGGTACCGATTCGGGGCGGCCTTGGCGCAATAAGCGGTGATGACGCGCGTGGCCGGGTGCCCCGTCGTCTCTCCCCCCGTCTTGCACCCCCACAGGGGCCTGAAGTTGTCCCGGAGGTGGACCGCATCGATCGTCGAGGGAAAGTAGGCGAGCTGCGTCCGCCGCGCCACCGACTCACCCTCCGTCGGCTCTGTCCCCCCGGCGTCCTTGGCCACTCCTTTGCCTTTGCTGGTTTTGGGTGCCATGGCGGTTGTGAGAGGTTAAGGGGGTAAGGGCACCGAAGACGCGAAGGCGAGTGAGAGCAAGATCTTGAGGAGGAAGAAGGAGGGGACGACGGTTCTGAGATTGGAGAAGGCACGGAGGGTAAATGAGCAGCGCGCCAGTGGTTATTCCTTTTTACGGGGAAGGCGCGGGCCGCCTCTTTACCATCTGCCACGATGTGATGCATGCGTGCGGAAATTGGCCCACGCATGACCCCCACGTCACGCATGACCCCCCACGTTGCGCGTTCGACACGGGTCGTGGGGAAGCGCAGTGGACGGAAAAGTTACTGCAGTAAAAATCTGCCCCGCCTGCCCGTGCACTGTTCCGGGCCTAGGCCAACAACACGTCGCACTTATGTGTGGCCCAGGCCCGGGGGCTCCTGTCAATGTACAAAAGTAGGGGCTCTCCTTTTACACCCCTTTACTTGTGCACGGGCAGTCAGAGCCGCGCCCATGGCCGCACTGAGCAGGGCAGAGGAGGGATGCCGGAGCGCAAGACAACCAGAGCAACACCAAGACCAGGGGAACAAAGAAAGCAAGAGGGTGAGGTGGACTCCCCCGGAGAGACCCTTGCCAGGGCGGCTTCCGCAGCCCCGGCAAGATCCTTGCCGGGGCAACTTGCCTAATGCCAGCAGAGCGCGCCACCCTTGAGCCCAAGGGGTTCCAACACCATCAACCACATTGGAACCAAGGCTCGGGAGGCACCTCCGTGGTGGCATGCAGATCTTTGTAGAGATCATAAATACACAAGATCTGACGAGAACCAAAAGACGATGATCCTTAGCAAGATCCTTGCCAAGGAAGTCCACGAGACCCCCGGCAAGATCCTTGCCAAGGACGACCACGGTGCTGCGGCAAGACCCTTGCCGGGCCCCCGGCAAGGCCCTTGCTGAAGATACCTACAGGGCCGCAGCAAGGCCCGCACCTGCCAAGACTCCACCACCACTCCCATGCAGCTGCCAGCTCGACCAGCTGGGCAGGCATCTGCGTGGCAGCACGCGGCCTCCACACCAACTCAGAAAGCACCTGCGTGGTGGCTTGCAGATCTTCGTGAAGGCTCCACCACCCCGCCAGCCCAGCAGCCAGCCAACGTGGCGCTACAACGCCTCTTCAACTTGGATGCGCCTCGGAGCAAGGCGAGGCGACGATAGCTGGGATGAGCTTCTTTGCCGTCCCCAATAAAGCAAGGGGCACGTCGGCAGCGCATTAAATGCGTTTGTCCGACGATGCCAGAGGACAGACTCAGCCACTGTACACCTTTCCACCTCCTGTGTGCCACTGTGGCGACCCCTTTTGTCTATAAAAGGAGGCCCGAGGCATACTGGAGTGGGATTCAGATCCTTTGGACTAGAGAGACATCGCAGGTAGTTCAAGAACACAAGAACACTCAAATATACATCAAAGCAGGACTAGGGTTTTACGCGTCTCCGCTGCCTGAACCTGGGTAAACGATTTGCGTGTTAACCGCCAGACCCGCTCTTTGCACAACCTCGCGCCCACCACCCGTAGAAGGGATCCCAGTGACCCCATAGGTGTCATTTCCCACCGACAGCGGGAAAGTCTCGCTTGGTCAGTTTCACGAGAGGCGAGGGCCTTTGTGATTTGACGGCTCATTACTGCTGGAAGGCAGGGCCTTGTAATTTGACTGCTCATATAAATGTTGCTGACGACCTTAGGAGGAGCAAAGAATCGTGCGGTATACTCAAGTTTTCCACTAGAGTACTAGTACAATGGAGGAGCACGAAACACGGCAACCCAGTGCGATATGGCGATAAAAAATGATATAATTTGCTAGTCACCGATCCCACGGCGCCGCTCATCGTTTGCATTGTTATATTCATGCCTCGCAAAGAACGTGACACGTGCGATGAGACACCCGAAGCAAAAGAAGAAACACAGGAGCAAAAGAAGAAGGAAGATTATCACTCCCAAAAAAGAAGGAAGACACACACACAAGTCTGGGGCGCCGCTCTCTACTACATGAAGGGTTGCTGGCCGCGGAGTCGTAACTACTTCTTCATCACCTCCAGGACCTCAATCTCCTTGCGCATCTCCTCCGCCATCTTCTTCATTCTATCCGTGATGCGGGATTTCTCGACGCGAGCCTTCATCATCTATTCCATGGCCGCATTACGTACCTTGACAGCAGCCAGGTGCTCGATGCAGAGCTTCGCCAACTCCTCCTTCTGTTGCATGACGAGGGCCTGCAGCATCTTCATCGAGGAACTACTCTTCTCATGCAGCTTCTTCTAGGCGGCGTTCTCCTCATTCAGCAGGTCGAGCTCGTGGCAGAGCTTTGCCTTGTCCTCCTGAAGTTGCTGGATTTCGCCGGTCGCCTTCTTATTCGAGGCAATGATCTTCTTCAGCAGCATCACCAAGCCGGCGGTTAACTCCCCCTGCTCATTGCGCTCAGCAGGCATGTCGTCGAGGCTCTCCTTCAGCAGATCCACCAAGCCTTCGATGAACTCCTCCTGCTTATTGAGCTGATCGGGCATGTCATCGATGGATAACAACTCGAGCGCCACCAGCTCGGCATGTTTGCCTCTATGGCTAGGGCGCTCCTAGGAGCCCTCGCCTGCCTGTGAGAGATCTTTTGAGGTCTCTATGAGGCAATGAGCCCTCTCTCTTTTTCCCGCGTCCTTGGTTGCTGCTCCCTTGTTACAAGTAGTTCGGATGATTCTCGACCTAGAGCTCTGGAC
This sequence comes from Triticum urartu, assembly GCF_003073215.2. Taxonomy (NCBI): domain Eukaryota; kingdom Viridiplantae; phylum Streptophyta; class Magnoliopsida; order Poales; family Poaceae; genus Triticum; species Triticum urartu. The sequence continues at coordinate 256,403,894 of NC_053027.1, read as the reverse complement.
ACCGGCCATGGCAAGAATGGACGAACAAGAAAGACTTATGAGGAGGAAGAGGTAGAGTGATTTTTAGCTAGGTACTAGTTCCCCTTTTTATAACCTAGTACTAGCAAAAGTACTAAAACCTGCATAGTGGGAACATGTTCAGGTTTGATACGTACTACTAGGTGTGAGCAGGTTTGCACTTAATTATACTATACACTTTGGAATGTGATGGGAGCAAGCTAAAGATTAATCGATGGTTTTGGTTTCGAGGCCCGAAACTTCTCCCGGTGAGTTTCCTGGAACACAAATTTCAAGTACTACTGCTCCAATATGGTCGCACAAGTCAGTAATGTAACTGGTCATACATGTCAGACCAAGTCGATGTGTGTCGCGGGTCTGACCGACCGTCTATTGGTGCGACCTACCGTAAGTATTACGCGATGGAGACTTGTGGTTGTGGCTTCGTGTGATTGCCATGACCAAGAATTCAAAAACTAGTGATAAATCAATTACCATCTTTTTCCAAATGACCAAGTATTTTCACAGGAATACAATACATATAGATGGAGTGATTGTCATAGTTGCAAACCGCCATGGCGCTTCAAGTTCACTGCAGCAACAACCGAGTAGGTCACTGCATCGCTGGTGGGGAAGGAGGGCAGCTCACCTCGCCTATGATGCATGCCCAGCGGTGCCGCCGCAGCTGCTCCCGTGATTTGGCTTCTCCTACTGCCCATTTGAATAGTTGTACCGGCTTCTCATGCCATTCCGTAGGCATGCGCGTTCTTTCCTCCGCAGTTAATTCCGTGAATATGATCTCTGCCATTAGCCCTAGCTCGAAATCAAACTGACACTGCTAGATGCTGACATCCCTCAGCATCTCTCCCCTAAGATCGACTTGCGCCTCCGCCTTGTGCAGTGCCAGGCGCAACTCCTTCGAACTTCTCTCCAATCGATGCGACGCTTCCTCGATCCGATTTGCCCTTGCTGCCCACCACCTGAAATGCAGCCCTGGCATGTCCTCCGGTGCCACCGATCTGTGATTCCAGAGCAATGGATCCCCTCTAAGACACATGTGGGTTTCGCTCAAAGGCGGCAGTGCTATGGGCCGCAGCGAGAGGGCAGCCCGCGGGATCCTGGGATCTAAGGGATTATCCATGGCGGGATCCGGTGGGCGAGGCGGGGAGGTGAGCATAGGCGCTGGGAGAGCCCTACGAGGCTAAGATAAATATAGTACTACTCCACTCCGTCCATATTTAAATACAAAGACCAACAGTAGCCCTGGCAAAAATTGATCATGCTGCCCGCGTCCTGGTCTATTGGCCCCCTTTTTGTGCCACTTTTTATGTCATGTATAAATATTATTTTACTTAAAAATATGGTCAAAAATTGGCACAAAATACGAAGGAGACCAATGGAAGTAGAAACCCATGATTTAACTACTCGCATGCATGCAGTGGAGTAGTAATGTCTTTCTCAACTACTTCCTCTCTCACGTCCACTCAATTTGCATGCACTGTATTAATTTACCATCAATGAAGTGAAGGACTTTACACGCGTCAAATTATCACATGGGGTGGATCTTCATACAAAAATGCGTCCCACCGTGTACCCGCGTGTGCATGCAAGGGAATGAGTGCGTGCGTGCACATCTTCGCTTCGTGCATGTACTGCCAATGTGCGTGAGAGAGGACGAATACCTCTTCTAGAACCAGCAGCACGTCACTGTGATCAATCCGCACAAAGAGGTCGCGAGAACGCCTCCACATGTGCCACGTGGCTTCATGAACTGAAGACAGACACTATGTAGTGTGCCATTGGAATTCCAATTTACGTGTTTTGCACATACTTGAGGTACTAGCAAGGTATACGTGCATTGCACGCATCAGATTTGGCAACCAAATTATGAATAAATACCACACTATAGCATGTAAGCTTTGAGTTATATGCATGATGTAGACGTTCATTTAATTCTTATAGTTCATCTCATTCAAAATCAATTAGTTTTTTTAAGAAGTTAATCTATTTTATCATTCATGGAATTGTGTGTTGTAAAGCATAAAGTAAAAACAAATAATGGCAATTCAACTAGAAAAAAAGTTTGGGCAGTTATGATATGGAAGATTCTAGAACGAAGGAGAAGTACTTGTGTTTTGAGGTTTGTGCATTATGCTTAAGTTCAACCATGGAGTCTTCTAGATTGCACATGTGGTAAAATCTGGTGGGGGCTGGAAGATGATGCCGGGGCCAAGTAGAGGGAGACTATGAAGGAGTGCACAAGTGCGAGATTGATATTTAAAGAGAGGGGCGAGAACGTGCGCTATTGCGCGCGGTGGCGGAACCATGAAAAATAGCTAGGGGGCCAAGCATTGCTAATCCTTTATGAGGACGACCAATTCATCAACTTAAACCATATTACTAGCAATTGATCTACTGATCACATTCATATTAGCCTCAATATATAGTGATGTTAGGGGGGCAGGGCCCTTGCTGCCCTTGTCTTCACCACTGTGCAGTCATTTGAGAGATGAGAGGGGGACGTTGGATATATAATTAATGTGGGTGTATTAGCTATGTAATCCTATATAGAGAGGGTATAGATTGATTGATGTGTATGTGCAAAAGAGGGTGAGACTTCACTAGATATATAGATTGATCAGTTCGTGTGGAAACTGGGAAAGACCTAGCTATATACACACACACACAGAGGAACATCGATCGTTGCGCATGCACGTGAGAGATAAGGAATGCCTGATATGATGAAGAGGGGGAGGTGTGTGCCTGTGCATGCATGGGAGACCGACCCGAAGAAAAAGATTGCATGTGTGCGATGGGTAATGCCGAGTGGTAGTGTGTGTGCATGCATGCACAAGAGAAAGTTAGTGGTACAATTATAAAGAGAAGATGACTGTGTGGGTGTAAAAGACTAGGTGAGGTCATAATCAATGTAAAGTTGAATTCAAATAATTAAATAAGAGATCATGATGTTTGAAACCCATGCATGCATGAATATAACTGAGATATGCGCGGTGTGGTTTGGAAACGAGATTGCTATAATGTATACACATTGAACTAGGTCAGACTGATTTGAATTTGAGACACCGATGGCAGACATCGTTTGGCCACATTGCATCCGTGCATGGAAACACTATTCTAATTGGAGATGATGGGTGGCTTTCGCATCACATATCTATATCTATACACCTATATATATTATATTTTATATTTTTTATATAGTGTGCGAATAACTTTAACTTTGAAAGATGGTCATTGGATGAAGCCAATCCGATGGTGCAGAGATGGCAAATCCGAGCACTACTGGCCGTTGGATATCATCTACATCCCACCAGATTTTGCCACATGTACAATCTAGAAGACTCCATGGTTGAACTTAAGCATAATGCACAAACTTATAAACACAAGCACTTCTTCTTTGTTCTAGAATCTTCCATATCATAATTGCCCAATTTTTTACATGAATTGCCATTATTTGTTTTTTACTTTATGCTTTACAACGCACAATTCCATGAATCTTAAAATAGATTAGCTTTTTTATAAAAACTAAATGATTTTGAATGAGATGAACTATAAGAATTAAACGAACATCTACATCATGCATATATGACTCAAAGCTTACATGCTATAATGTGGTATTTATTCATAATTTTGTTGCCAAATCTCATGCGTGCAATGCACGTGTACCTTACTAGTCTAAATGGTGTGTGTGTGTGTTGTGCGTGTTAAACACATTGTACGTAGTATCATACATGGTTTAGATTCTGAACATCCAGCTAGAGCATACATGTACTAGGATTTGAATTCAACATAAAATGGATACATATATTTGAATTTGAGATCGTATGTACATGTAATTCATATTTATATAAGAATTTACCACTCCTATATTCATGTCATGTGTTGTGAAGATAATATTTAGATGGTTTTATAACTAACCCGAGTACAATCCCATTCAAACAGGGAAAATGTACTCAAATTTAGTCCATATGCTAGACAACACGAATTGTTTTTTTATTGTTGAGGGAAGTGCAAATTGATTTGGAACTGTACACGTTATGTTTGTTGTCCCGATTTTGTAGTTTTGTTGTTGTATTTGAATGCATTTCTAGTAATATAGTAAAATGGGACATGGCTCTATCTAGTGATGAGGTGCGAATTGTCTTTTTTGTACACGTTAAGCTTGTTCTCCCAAAATTTCAAGCCACGCCTTGTTATGCCGAAATTTCAAGCTAGCATCTCTATCTATCGTGCTGCGAAACTCCCGCCTCTTCAACCCATGCCTTGTTACTCGAAATATTTAAGATATATCTTTGTCTCGTTGTGCTCCGAAAACTCCATCCATCTCAACTCGTGCCTTGCTATCCCAAAATTACAACACGCACGAAAACTCCCACCTCCTGCGAAATCCCGACACGTGAAATGCCCGTGATACCCCTGAACCGAAAGAACCGCCTAGCCTAAATCGGTGGGGGTACTTTCGTAACTTACCCCACATTTCGGACAAGCGCATCCCTAAGCCATGGTTCCCCCTCCCATCCCATCTGCCCATCCATTCATATAATGAGGCCGCGAAAACCCGCGAAGCCCGACACCCTCCTCTGTCCGCCACCTAGCCGAAGCCTCTTCCCCGACGATGTCGTCCACAGCAACACCTTGACGTTCCTCATCCACCGCATGATGAGGATCCGCCGTCGATCTCGTCATCCCGCTGGTTCATCTACCCCGTCCTCCACCTCCAAGGAGCTGCCCCGATGTTCCCCTCATCTTTTGCGCCACCTCCATTCCCACACCGTCGTCATCACCTGCACCAGCAGAAGAGCATCATCATCACCGTTTCCTTGGATGAAGCAGAGGCCTAATCGGCGCCACCAAAGAGGTTCTACACTAATCGCCGCATTTTCTACTTGACTCGATCTCACGCTGCTGCCGGCGCTTGGTCCCAAGCCGACATGGTGTAGCTCCATCCACGGCGGCGTCGCCGGCCACTTCCTCCATGGTGTCGCTCCCTCGGTGGTGATGTCCACATTAGTAGGAGCTTCTGCTGCTTTGGCTCTTGCTCGCTGCTGCTCTGCTCTTGCTCCTGGTCCCCTACCTGGTCTGCTCTTACTCTTGCTCTCGCTCGCGCTGCTGCTCTCGCTCTCGCTCTTGCTTGCGCTGCTGCTCCAATTTAGCTACACTTCAGTCGATTGAATCGACTTTTGGGTTAGTCGATTTTCAGGGGGTGGGGGGCGGGGGGCTCGCTGGAGTTCAGGAAGAACCAACCGCAGTGGGGAGGGGGCTCAACAGTGAGGTACCCCACTATCTATATTAGGGTTTAGGTGGGGGCAGTGGTCGCCGGCGGTGGTGGGGTGATACGTCTCCAACGTATCTATAATTTTCGATTGCTCCATGCTATATTATCTACTGTTTTGGGCAATATTGGGTTTTATTATCCACTTTTATATTATTTTTGGGACTAACCTATTAACTGGAGGCCCAGCCTAGATTTGCTGTTTTATGCCTATTTCAGTGTTTTGAAGAAAAGGAATATCAGACGGAGTCGAAACGGAATGAAATCAACTGGAGAAGCTATTTTTGGAAGGAAACACACCTGATGGACTTAGACCCCACGTCAGAAGATGCGGGAGCTGCCCACGAGGGTGGGGGCGCGCCCCCTGCCTCGTGGGGCCCCCGTGGTTCCCCTGACGTGCTTCTTCCGCCTATTTAACTCCATATACCCTAAAACTTCCAGAACGCAACATAGATCGGGAGTTCCGCCGCCAGAAGCCTCCGTAGCCACCAAAAGCCAATCTAGACCCATTCCGGCACCCTGCCGGAGGGGGCAATCCCTCTCCGGTGGCCATCTTCATCATCCCGGTGCTCTCCATGACGAGGAGGGAGTAGTTCTCCCTCGGGGCTGAGGGTATGTACCAGTAGCTATGTGTTTGATCTCTCTCTCTCTCTCGTGTTCTTGAGATGTATCACGAGCTTTGCTATTATAGTTGGATCTTATGTTTCTCCTCCCCCTCTTCTCTCTTGTAATGAATCAAGTTTCCCCTTTGAAGTAATCTTATCGGATTGAGTCTTTAAAAGATTTGAGAACACTTGATGTATGTCTTGCTGTGGATATCTGTGGTGACAATGGGATACCGCGTGCCACTTGATGTATGTTTTGGTGACCAACTTGCGGGTTCCGCCCATGAACCTATGCATAGGGGTTGGCACACATTTTCATCGTGATTCTCCGGTAGAACTTTGGGGCACTCTCGAGGTCCTTTGTGTTGGTTGAATAGATGAATCTGAGATTGTGTGAAGCATATCGTATAATCATACCCACGGATACTTGAGGTGACATTGGAGTATCTACGCGACACTAGGGTTTTGGTTGATTTGTGTCTTAAGGTGTTATTCTAGTACGAACTCTAGGGCTGTTTGTGACACTTATAGGAATAACCCAACGGATTGATTGGAAAGAATAACTTTGAGGTGGTTTCGTACCCTACCATAATCTCTTCGTTTGTTCTCCGCTATTAGTGACTTTGGAGTGACTCTTTGTTGCATGTTGAGGGATAGTTATGTGATCCAATTATGTTAGTATTGTTGAGGGAACTTACACTAGCAAAAGTATGAACCCTAGGCCTTATTTCCACACATTGCAATAACGTTTACGCTCTCTTTTATCATTCGTTACCTTGCTGTTTTTTATTATTTCAGATTACAAAAACTATTATCTACTATCCATATTGCACTTGTATCACCAACTCTTCGCCGAACTAGTGCACCTATACAATTTACCATTGTACTGGGTGTGTTGGGGACACAAGAGACTCTTTGTTATTTGGTTGCAGGGTTGCTTGAGAGAGACCATCTTCATCCTACGCCTCCTACGGATTGATAAACCTTAGGTCATCCACTTGAGGGAAATTTGCTACTGTCCTACAAACTTGTGCACTTGCAGGCCCAACAACGTCTACATGAAGAAGGTTGTGTAGTAGACATCAAGCTCTTTTCTGGCGCCGTTGCCGGGGAGGTTAGCGCTTGAAGGTATATCTTTAGATCTTGCAAAGGAGTCTTTTAGTTTCTTGTTTTATCACTAGTTTAGTTTATAAAAGAAAACTATAAAAAAATGGAATTGAGTTTGTCTCATACGCTTCACCTTTTTAATATCTTTCGTGAGTATGATGGAAAGGATAATTGTGCTCAAGTGCTAGAAGAAGAAATCTATAAAATGTTTGGCACTAAATATGTGAATGATGAGCATGATTGCAATGTTGTTAGTACGAATTCTTTGAATATCCACGATGCTAATGATGATTGCACTAGTTATGATGAAAATACCTCCTATAAACATATCAATTTTTGTGGAGTAGATTGGGTTTGCAAGTACACACCAAATAGGGAAGATAGATATTGCAAGAGGCATAAGTGTTTAGAAACTAAATTGTTGCAAGAAAGTCTTGATGTGAGTGCTGAAAATTTAAAATATCTTTATCGTACTTGTGAACTTTGCAATGAACATGGTCATTTAAATATCAAATGCAAATTGTTTCATGACCGAATCGTGTCCAAAAATTGTGATGACCTGATTTCCCTTGCGCATTATAATGAACTAAGTTTGCTTTTGGGTTATGAAGAATTGAAACGTCAAACTAAGCATATTCCAGAATATAACCTTGAGAAATTCCTTGATATTGATCTAGAGAAGGTTTATATGTATTGTGCGGTGAATTTCATTGAGAATCCTTATATTGCCAATTACATAAAGAAAAGAAAACAAATAGAGGATGAAGAGAATACTAATGAAAGGGAAGAGACTTCCCAATATCCTCCTATTATTTCTTATGATGAATCAGGTAACGAGGAGGAGCCTTTTATTCAACCAATCTCATTAATAAGGAGCTCCAAAAAGAGGATTGAACCCCCACATGATGTGGTGAAGAGGAAGAAAAGAAAAAGGAAGAGAGGTAAAAAGGTATCTCTCCAAAATAAAGTTGCTCCTATTATTGATGTGCCTCATGAAAATGAAGATGATACACTTTATGACGATCTCGTTATGCCTATTGCTCGTTGTGATGATTATGATTGGGAAGATAATGATACTTCTTATGATCTTGAAAATCTTTTTGGTACTTGCTTGGAAGAATATGATAATAATGTTTGCTATACTATTGGTGCTATCCATACTATTAATGATAAGAGATCTAACCAGAAGGTTCAACTTAAGAACTCTGGTTGGCAAAAAGAATCAAATCGAACGAAGCAACGAATATCAAACTGCGAAAGAAAACAACTTTGTTCTAGTAATCTGGATCTAGGGCAAATTTTACAGTAGCAAAATCTTGTTTAAGTTGGTTAAACGGATAAAGGGTTTCGAGACGAATCCCTAGGCGTTTGAATCGCCTAATTTCGATAAACGAGCGAAAAGTTAAACTAAAACGAAAATCGGATCAGGAATCGCGATCAGAAAAATCGCGGATTTAATCCGAGAAAAAGAAAAACGACGAACGCTGAATTTTTTTCTCTTTTTTTATTTTTTTTCGGCATGGAAATCGAGGCGCGACGAACCTCGGGCGGCGGGATCGTCGGCGGCGGCTCCGGCGGCACGCGCGGATCGAGGCGGGGTTGATGGGCTAGGGCGGCTCAGGGCGGCGCTATTTAAAGGCTGCCCCTGGGCGGTGTCCCGCTCGGGTACGGCCCGAAGTCGGTTTGTTTTTTTAATTATTCCGCTCGGAAGAAAAATAAAAAGAAATACTAAACGGACTCCAAAAATTCTGAAATAAATTTTCACGGGCTTCTAAAATCAAGCCGCACAAGGTGAACATTTATTTGGGCCCTAAATGCAATTTTGAAAAACGCACATTTTTCCTAAATTCAAATAAAACACCGAAAATTCCGAAATAAAATCTTATTTGATTTTTTTATTAAATCCTCAATATTTCTTTATTTTGGGAAAGTCATTTTATTTCCTCTCTCATATTTTTGTAATAGAAATAATTGATGATAAAATAAATAAAATCAAATGATCCTATTCTCAACATTTGAGAAAACTCAAATATGAAAATAACGAAATCCCCAACTCTCTCCGTGGGTCATTGAGTTGCGTAAAGTTTCAGAATTGGAAATATTTTCCAAATGAAATTCAAATATTTTCAACACCACATGTCATTTAAATAAATGGAAGAAGTCATGTCATCTTCTCTCTAGGGTTTTGTGATGAAAAGAATTTGAATTCTCGGGGATCAAAAGAAAAAGGTGAAAGTTTGGGAAAGTCCTTTTATTCCCTCTCATTTAACTTTCAAAAAGTTTCGAATTTCACTCACTTTCAGACAATCAATCAAACAATCAATCAAATCTATCTATTTGTTTATAACATTCCAAAATTTAGAATTTTGGGATGTTACAAACCTACCACCCTTAAAATGAATCTCGTCCTGGAGATTCGGAGAGGCTAGCAAGAAATAGGTTAGGGTTTGGGGGTCTCCTCAAAATCCATCGATCATCACACAGGGTCTGGAGTGCTACCACCCTTAGAAGCATGGTTACTGTTCCATCAAAACTCATATACTCCATCCTTATTCTTGACAGTGTCGGTCTTCTCAGATCCTCGAGAAATTCCTTCTCTGAGCTCTTCCGGTAGTGGCATAACATTTACCAGAATTTTTATGTCCTTTCATTTGGTAAGGTTATTCCGAGACTGGGTCTTCTTAGCTGATGGGTCCGGCGCCAATACTAATCAACTATCGATATCTCATGGTGGTCAACAATTTGTGGTTTCTCCTGCAGGAAATGGGTCTGGGTTGATCCTCACCGTATAACCTACGGTTGGCAAAAAGCTGCCATGTACAAGGGAAAAATTCTTATACCATTCTAAGGTTTAACAAGGTTTAATATCGTCGTCTCTCTACTATAGTCAAGTCACTCAGATTTACCATCCCATATAGCAAGGCGAATAATAAGAGTAAGTCGGTATGGTGATCAATCCATCCCGCACCCAAATCATTACCTTGTATACGATTTAGCGAATCTCGCATTCTAACACTCGGTCATCCTCACAAGCATTGCACAATTTCTCTTGTCCACGAACTGCGTTCGGAATAATCCATTGATTCTGCAAGCCAAACAAACATCTATCGTTCCTTCACCACTCTCAGGTTTTGCGTAAACTCCTATAAAATCATCGGTTGATAACTCGTAACTCCTTCCAGGTTTTTTTTCCTTCAGCAAAATGTGCTTGCTTCTTGGCAGGTCCTAGGGCCTGTGGGTTATGGCCCATCTTATCACTTGTAGTCCTTGAACTTATCATCGGGCAACTGATCATTATTCCAACTTCCAACTTCCTAGTATTCTTAAATCCATCCAATTGTAATGTCTTCCTTCCTTCTATTGGCACCAAACTAGGACATGATTACTCAGACTTATCAGGGAATTTCCCTTGATCCATATTTCCAACATCATACCTCCTTTATATCCAATAGTAATTCATCTCTTCATCCTCGTGGGATATCCCACATATCGAGATAAAATTTATACTCATGAAGTCCATATTCCACTTCGTGTAACATCATTATCCTTTCCAGGGTCAAGCGTTCTTACAAGGGAATATTGGCCATCTTTGCATGGCACTTCTTCAACTGGGAAACGTGAAACACATCATGAACTCCTGACAGTCCTTCGGGTGACTCCAACTTGTTGGCCACTTCTCCCTATGCTCCAAAACTCGGTATGTCCTACAAATCTCGGGGCTAATTTTCCCTTAACTCCAATTCGTTTAACTCCTCGCAGAGGGGACACACGAAGACATGCTCTATCTCCAATTTCATAGGCTACCTCCTTGCATTTTTTTTCTTTTTGAGTCTGCATAACTCTTCTGCCTGGACTGAGCTACCTTCAGTCTATCTTGAATCAACTTAACATTCTTTTCTGACTCCTTGATCACGTTTGGTCCAAACAACTGACGGTCTCCAACTTCATCCCACATACTCTTGGGGTATCACACATATCGAGACAAAACTCGTATTCATTTTGTTCGAAATCCACTCAGTGGAGTATCCTTATCTTTTCCAGGGGTCAAGGGTTCTTACAGGGTACTACCACCCTTAAAATGCACAAATCTTCCATAGACCATATTTCTCTTATCCTCAAAATGGTCAAAATCCTTCTTCATAGAGTAACAACTCATAAAATCCATATCAGTACCAACGATGCTACTTTATTCATTCTCAAATGATTACAATCTCTCGCTTCTCCATTACATGTCTCAACTCAACACCTCAATATAGAAGAAAAATGTTCTCACTTCTACTACTCCATTTCTTTTGTTGCAAACTCAACTATCTAGCACAAGTTTCCTTCTCCTTAGGGCATTCTCTGGCAAAGTGCCCTGCTCCATTACAACTAAAACATATTACTTCTGACAAGTCTCAAGGTTTCCTTTTTGGGCAACTGTTGAGGTACTGCCCTGACTCCTTGCACCTGTAACAGGTGATATGACTCAGGTCCCTCCTGGGCTCCAATCGGTTTCTCTTCCTGGACTTTTCCATTCCAATCAGGGCTTCTATTTCCTGTGGGTGATATTCTACTTCCTCTGTCGGGAATTCTACTAGATCCCCATTCAAACAATTTTGGGAGATGTGTCCTTCTTCTCCACATGAATAGCAAGACTTAGTGCAGGGTTTACTCGGGTATTCTTTAGGTGTGTCCTCCATATCTTCCTTCATCACAACTTCTTCTAAAATTTCCATGAGGGCTCCTTTCATTACTTCTTTCTTCTGCTGGATGGTTCGTTGTACCATGGGGTAAATGTGACACTGAGCAGGATAGTGGGTAGTCCCTTCACACAAGAAACAAGTAATCTGCCTAATTGGGCATTCTTCAACTGGGTGACTTCCTTCACAATTAGGGCATTCATCCTTGTGTTCTTTATGGGTGTGTCCTATTTCTCCACAAATCTTACATGCACAAGGTTTCTTCATACCCTTTCCATAAGGCTTCAACTTCTGGGACACAAGTTGAGATCTCTGTAGAGTCAACTTTAATTCTTTCCAAGTGGTTACTCCTTCCCATCCGTTGATGGTTTGGTATATCCTCCACCAAGTAGCAACACCTCTTTCAAAGCACTGAAGAGCATGCTGGGCCATATCATGTCCAACTATAGGGTTATTCTCCATGTGATCCTCCATGTTCTGAATCCATTGGTCCGTCTCCAATTGACTCATCGGTCCAGAAAATATAAGCTCATCTCCATTCATCATCTATTGGGTCCATGGGTTTGGGGTGAGATAAGAGAGATAGAGAGGGATACACACAATGCAAACAACAGTTTTGAAAAGACAGATTTTTGTTGTGGCTATCGAAAAACATCAAACAAATGACAGCTCACAATCGTCGCATCTAACGTAGGTATATAATAGGGGTTTGGTCTTCTAAGGTCAATAAATCTTCAACGTCTCCAAACTCTACAAGCCTTGTTCATGCCTCCAATGGCTTCTTCCGATCATGCTTGTCTTCTCAAGTTCTTTTGCCAGATCATCTCTATTGACGTGAAATCTCTCGTGACATTCTTTAATACTCCGGAGTTGCATTTCAAACTTCTAGGTTTCAACATCCTTGGCATGAACCATGGTCTAGTTCCTGACGAATCTCCGGTTTCTCGAGTTTTGCTCCTCCAGCTTGCTACTTCAGCTTCTTGGACCTAAGTTCTTCACGAAATGCTTCCTTGTCAAAATACGGCTTCATGGAGCTCCACCTTAAACTTCTTGATGTACTACTCCAGATCCTGGTGATACACCGACTAAGGTTAAAACTTCATCCTTTGCTGATAGATGCTCCATCAGCCTTCTTCCATCAAATCCATTCTGAAGAAATGCATCCTTAACTCAGCACGGTGACAATAGCATCAGCGGGCAATGACATCACGGATAACCGTGTTTCTGCTCTTGTCATTCCCATGAGCTATCATTCCATAGTTGATATCTCCTGCCTTAGGGTTTTCTTTGACAAAACTTCGAGTTCTCATGCTCCTTGTTTCAGTCTTTCTCCGATACACCTTGATCTCGGGCATTGACAACTTCCATAATCTGTCAAGTTCCATAAGGGTAGCCTTCCTAGGTCATACAAATCTGGGAATTCTTCAGAGCCTTCAAATTCTACTTCTCTTCGGTCTTCAACCGTTGTAGTTTCCATTATTCAGATGCACGGAAAATACTCTTCATTTTGAAGTGGTCTTAGTTGTTCGATATCTTGTACTTCTTGGAGTGGTCTCATCAGTCGAATCTTCGTGTGGTCAAAAGGGGAAAGGGGTATGGTCTCACTAAAGGTAATATTTGAATAAGCTTAGAAGAGAAGAGAGGTAAAATATCTTTTTGAAAGGTAAAGTTGTAGAGAAAAATCTTTGCTATGGGCTTGCCAGTTTCTAGGGTCACGTCCTACAGTCAACATGTGCTCTGATACCATCTTGTAGCGACCCGACCTGGATGGATCAAGTCTCTGTGCTTAAGTGTCATCCCTGGATCGGTATGCTGACACACACAGTACTCGAGGATTTATAACAGAGGTAAATCACATGTATAAGTAACATAAAATACTATTACCTCAATCCAAAATAGCGGAAGTAATAAGGTTGTGGATTCCCATCAACACCAACGGCAAAGTTGAGTGTAGAAATCGTAATCCTAACGTATCACTTACTCGTCGTAAGAAATCCTGCAACATGAGACGTTGCAGCCCGAAATGGGTCAGTACATTGAATGTACTGGCAAATTCACACCATAGAGAAAAATGATGAACAATGGCTATCACTATATGCATATATGGCTGGTGGAAAAGCTCTATGGTTATAAGGTTTTTGCGAAAAGCCAATTTTTCCCTACTGCAAAGGAATAAATTTTATTTAACTATCATGGTGGTTGTTAAACATCGAGAATGGTTGACAGCATTCTCAATCCCAATTAAGTAACATCATTAAACCCAACAATATTCATTTAAAGTAACGTGATGAGATCAACAGGATAATCCAAGAACTAGATACTCAAGATGTCTATAACCGGGGACATAGCTAACCATGATTAGTTTATACACTCTGCAGAGGTTTGCGCACTTTTCCCCACAAGACTCGATCTCCTCCGTTGGATTTCTCGCACTACATGGTGTTTGAGAAACGGATGACTGAGACATAGTCTTTCAGAAGCGTTTGCACCTTATGATGGGTAGACCGTACCACCTACAACCCCTACATCTGCTAGTCTACCACTATAAGAGTTCACACGACTTAGTCAACTATGCTAGAGCCCATAATAGCTTGTGGCTGCACACGGAAGTTTCTAGCATGAATAATCTTATGATCCCTTTGAGCCTGGGTGGCGGACCATAGGATCATCACACGGTATATCCCCGGGATCTCCTAGGACAACACTGGTATATCCCCAGGTGTCCGGGCAAGTCCACTGGTATATCCCCAGGGTGCCCCTAGCAATCCATCGAGATGTGTATTTAAGTTGCCACCTTAAGTTGAACCATTAAATAACAATCTCACATCTGTCATGGATTTCTCTCATACCCAAACCACGTCTACGAGCATAGCATGGCACTATAAGCATAACGTAATAGTAACTCCCAAGGGTTTGATAATAAACAGGTAATAGGTACTACCTCATCAACTACTTCCCAATACCCACAATTTAATTAGATCCTATTCATGCAATGTTTGAGGTTTGATCTAATGCAACAAAAACTGGGTATGAAAGGGGTATGATCAAAGTGTGAACTTGCCTTGCTGATGATCCGTGTAACCTAACGATTCGAAGTAACAGGCGACGCACTCCAGGTATTCTATCACAGACAAACAAACAAGCATACAATAAGTACTCATCTAATGCACATGTAAAACTCAAATAAGAGATCTAACCAGAAGGTTCAACTTAAGAACTCCGGTTGGCAAAAAGAATCAAATCGAACGAAGCAACGAAAATCAAACTACGAAAGAAAACAACTTAGTTCTAGTAATCTGGATCTAGGGCAAATTTTACAGTAGCAAAATCTTGTTTAAGTTGGTTAAACGGATAAAGGGTTTCGAGATGAATCCCTAGGCGCTTGAATCGCCTGATTCCGATAAACGAGCGAAAAGTTAAACTAAAACGAAAATCGGATCAGGAATCGCGATCAGAAAAATCGCGGATTTAATCCGAGAAAAAGAAAAACGACGAATGCTGAATTTTTTTTCTCTTTTTTTTCGGCACGGAAATCGAAGCGCGACGAACCTCGGGCGACGGGATCATCGGCGGTGGCGGCGGCTCCGGCGGCGCGCGCGGGTCGATGCGGGGCTGATGGGCTGGGGCGGCTCGGGGCGGCGCTATTTAAAGGCTGCCCCCGGGCAGTGTCCCGCTCGGGTACGGCCCGAAGTCGGTTCGTTTTTTTTATTATTCCGCTCGGAAGAAAAATAAAAAGAAATACTAAACGGACTCCAAAAATTCCGAAATAAATTTTCACGGGCTTCTAAAATCAAGCCGCACAAGGTGAACATTTATTTGGGCCCTAAATGCAATTTTGAAAAACCCAAATTTTTCCTAAATTCAAATAAAACACCGAAAAACTCCAAAATAAAATCTTATTTGATTTTTTTATTAAATCCTCAATATTTCTTTATTTTGGGAAAGTCATTTTATTCCCTCTCTCATATTTTTGTAATATAAATAATTGATGATAAAATAAATAAAATCAAATGATCCTATTCTCAACATTTGAGAAAACTCAAATATGAAAATAACGAAATCCCCAACTCTCTCCATGGGTCATTGAGTTGCGTAAAGTTTCAGAATTGGAAATATTTTCCAAATGAAATTCAAATATTTTCAACACCCCATGTCATTTAAATAAATGGAAGAAGTCATGTCATCTTCTCTCCAGGGTTTTGTGATGAAAAGAATTTGAATTCTCGGGGATCAAAAGAAAAAGGTGAAAGTTTGGGAAAGTCCTTTTATTCCCTCTCATTTAACTTCCAAAAAGTTTCGAATTTCACTCACTTTCAGAAAATCAATCAAACAATCAATCAAATCTATCTATTTGTTTATAACATTCCATAATTTAGAATTTTGGGATGTTACAAAGAACCAGCCCCACTACACATAACCCAGACTCACGCAGATTGTACCCCTACCCAGTTGGACAGAGAACCAGCTACACCCCTTCTAACCCCAACCCCAGTAGATAGTAACCCAGTTCCAGTTGACACATCACCGTCTCCACCACAGAGCACCCAAACACGAGCAGCTAGTAAGGCAAATGCAGTTCCCAAAGCACGAGTACCACCACTCCGAACCCCAAGTCAATGCTTAAAGCAGAAGAAGAATTGTTCTTAGGTCAGGTTCCATAGCTATGGTTCATACTCCTTTGCTCTTGCATCACTGTATTTACTCATACCAACTAATTTCAAATTTGAAGGATGCAATTGAAACTCCAATGGCGCAACAGGTATGTTCTAAACCTGTTCTTTAACGTGTTTGCTATTGTAACTTGCTCTATGTTGATTTTAGTTTCAATTGAATAAACAGTTATGTTCTCATGCCATGCACATTACAAGTGTTGTCATTGCTGTGTAGTTTCCCACACTTATATTCTGTATATGCTACTTTTTCTTAAATAGATATGATTTGAACCGTCTCTATCTTGATTTGGCAACATAAACTAGAATGATATAGACCATACAGTGACCATACTACATAGATATATGTTTGTTTCATGCTGTTATCCTGTCCACCTTACTACCGAACTGGTTTACCAAAATGAGTTTCATATACAACATGGTAAACTTGTGATGTGTCTGTTTGTTTCTCTTTTAGAATGCGGATAAAATATTGGAGAAGAGTACCCCGTTATGTAATGGTAAAGGAAGTAATGCAGATATGGTTCAAGATAGTGTGACATCCCTGTTGGTCTCCAAGAAAGCTGAGAAAAACTATATTGAAGACACTTAGACAACCCCAAAGTCCTGACTTGATGTAGTGTTTGAGTTACTGGCTACTACTGCTGGCACCGGCTCTTCAAACTCGCTGCCTGAATTAGTTCGGCTTCTTGAGTCTCAACTTCAATTTGAAAGACATCAATCAGATGTTCTGCGACATGAAGCCGAAGGACCGAGGAAGTCCCTGCAGAATTCAGATACATACTTTCTGGTGCAACACCAAGCGCTGGAGGATTTAAGCGCCAAACAAGAGAAAGTTACTAAGCTTGCTAAGCATATTTCCAGGATTATGGGTACCTAGGATATTGTTTCTTGAGCTCTTATGAAGTGGTTTCAGTTCTGGACTTGTTTTGCTGCGACGTTTATTTGGACTGGTCGCCAACTTTGACAACTAGTGTATGTGATATGCTGCTTTGTAAACTATATTTGCACTGGTGGCGAACTTTGATGCCCAGTGGATGTAATATGTGTAATAGCCGTGATAGGCTAGTGTAAGTTGCTTGCTTATTTATTTCCTTGTTGTCTTGTTTATTTGTTTGCTTGTAGTCAGTGCAGTTCTTTTTCCGCGGTTTGCTAGTGGCCGCAATAACCTATTTTTTAAAACTAGGCCACAATAACCATGGGCCACATATTTGCTGTAGTGACCCTGAGCCTCCTACGGGCTGTTGAAACATTGGGCCTTCTACGTGCCGCAGAAACAATGGACCTTGTACGGGGCGTAGCTTCATTGGGCCTTCTACGAGCTGTATGATCGATTGGCCAAACATGGGCCAATAACGGACCACATTATGGGTCGTAAACGGGCTAGAGTTGGAATCGTTCGTTCATGGGCCGACCATAATGGGCCATCGTTAATCGTCTGTATTTGATGATGCTTTGAAAACGGCCCAACGGATTAATGGGCCACAGACGGGCAGGCTGTAACCACGGGCTGAATTTGGCTCACAAGCAAAAAAGGCCAGTAACGGGCTGTAAGTAACCGAATGCTGGAAATGAGCCCAAGAATAAATGGGCCCTGAGAAGGCCAAAAGATAACATGGGATGGAAATGGCCCAATGGAATAATGGGTTGTTAATGGGTATAAAGTGAAACACTATTCATTATGTGCCAGTTTCACCACGCGCCGTTAATGGGCCAAGAGTTACAAAGGGCCTCATATGGGCCGAAAGACGTCAGGGGCCATACATGGGCCAGAAGAGACAACATGCTGGAATCATATTGGACGGCCCAGATGACGCTACTAGGCCAAATTCGGGAAGGCCGTAATGGTGCCTGGGTTAGCGGGCTGTAAATGGGCTATATGCGAACATGCCGTTAACAGGCTTTCCGCGGGCTGGCCCGCTACCTTTTAACCAAGTCAAATGGGTCAGCCTTTTCACAGGAATGGGCCTATGTTGGGCCATGCCACGTGTTAACGTATCATAGGCGCCTTCGGTCCAATGAGTGGATGACATCTGTCCCAACGGTGAGCCGACACATGTTTCCTCCAACCAATGATGATTTTACACGTGGAAAATCCCCATTGGTCCGGGCTGTTAACGGGTTATCGGATCCAAACCAGAACCAGATAGCTTAACGGCGACCCATTACGGTGGATGCCACGTGTCGGTTACCCTTGACGAAAGCACTTCCATGACGCGCCATTTATCGTCATGGAAGTGGACACTTCCATGATGATAATTTTGGTATTGTCATGGAACACTTCTATGACAACACATGTATGACTATCTTGATTCTGTCATGAAATCGTCATGGATGTACATGCATGACAAAAAACGTGACCTATTGTGACAAACACGTATCATCACGGAAGTGTATTTTTTTGTAGTGTGCATACAAGCCCCATGACTCCTATTAGCTGGTTTATTTCTTTAGGGCAAATATCAGGGAATGAGCTTTGGGATTATTTGGTTTTCGTAATGTGACTTATGCACCGGTACGAATGGAGTAGGACAGTTGGAAAGCAATACACTGAGCTCTTCTTATTGATGAAGCCAGTAATAATCAAACAAAACCCCTAATCATCATTGCAAACAGTGCATAGAAGATGGCTAATGCGACAACCACAACTGCACATGCTAGTTCCTTGTCTCTTGCTTTCATCTGTCGCCTGTGATTGATTCTTTCTTGCTTCATCATACTGATTGTACATTCTAGACCACTTAGTTTCTTATTCATATTTACGTTATCTTCTGCGAGCTTGGTGATAATACTTCAAGACCTACCATGCCATTCTTCATTCAGCTAGTTAACAAAGGCACAAGCCTCATATACCTAGCAATGTTAAATTATATTCAGGATGAGCAGTGCCATTAACTCAACTAAAATGATTAACTTAGCACTAACCACTAAGGGGCAACTGAGAAACCGCCTGCCAATTCCCTCCATTCATACACGTCAAGCGGGAGTGTGTCCGTGCACACAACTCAGCTTTTGGTACTTCTTGGTGGCACAAAACTCGGAGTCAAACTCATGTTGTGGGAGTTTTGGGGTCATACTTTAGATCCGATGGCTGATAACTTTCCTGGGGGGGGAGGGGTCATTGAGGACGGATTGAGCAGGGAGCTACTTTGGACATGCTAAAAAAGATCGGGATAGATTGGAACCTAATAGGACAATTTGTATCCGTAGTATAACTGCCTTCTGATGACCTTAGGCAAGTGCTTGGCGGTGACCTCCGTCGTGGCAGCGCTGCCAAGAGTGGCGATACGAGTAGGAGCAGCCACACCGAAACCATCAGCACCACTCATCAACATTCCCCCAATGTCAGTGCCTTGCTGGGGCATTTGGGGGCTAGGGATTTGGAGGCTATCCAGGTATTTGGGGGAAATGGGTAAACTATGGGTATATGCTAATGGTCGAGAACTACTTATCACACTATGTTGTATACGACACATGGTTTATACATGTCATTTGTGTTAGGTATTATAAGTTCACAAACGATTTCCACACCAAACCATGTGAGAAGAGAATGTAGGTGAGACATGGTTGTTGTGACATAACCGTATGTGATGTACTACCTTGTACACAGGGGGATGCTATAATTGAGTTATAGTAATACTTAGGGCAAACAACCGCTCTGCGGATACCCGTCAAAAAATAAAAACAACCTCTCTGCACATAGAGATGGTGGCGGCGGCCGAGGCAGCAACTATCAGATAAGAGCTGAATCCTCGGTCAGATGGCGGTGGTAGCGTCATAGGAGGTTAATGCTCAGTCTATGGAGGGAGATAGGACGAGCTCAACCATCGAGGTTGGTGGCGGCATGATTGGAGCACATCCATCACGGTCAATGGAGGGATAGTGGAGCTCGAACTTCAGGCGGTTACCCCACTAAGCTTTGCTCCTCGACCCTGTTGTCTTGGTGTGCCACCGCATCGCGCTTCACTATCTGCTGGGTGGATGTCGGCGCAACAAACATCCATGATTGCTGACCGAACCCATGCACAGGCATGGCGACGGTCGCATATTCAAACTCCATGGAATGGCATCAAGTCAAGCCAGAAAAGCCGCTCTTCGTGAGATCAAGGAGAATATTAAGAAGAACAAAGTAGCTGTGGGCCACCTTGGGAAGGCCTCCCTTGCTGGGTAGGAGAGCCTGGCCAAGTCGAGGCCGCTCTAAGATCAAGTCCAGGTCCGCCCCGACAGGCTTGCCGGGGCCACCAAGAACAAACTCCGCCAAGCTCCTCCAACAAAGAACCTTCATCAAGGCGCCCCCGCTCCACCAAACAACACCCAAGTCACTAATCAACACGGTGTCATGGTGTTAAGCAACCATGTGGATCCTACCAAGCATGTGGCAGCGTTAAGGAGAAGAGATTAGCTTTATTGACACCCGTCTAGGAGGCATGTCAAGCTGATAAGAAGAGGCATATAAGTGGCGTGATAGGCTTGCCGAGATTCACCTTCGGCACGACACCTAGCAGTGCATTTAATGCTCTTTGTCCTAACTGCCAGAGTTTGGTGTGATAACACTATCAGCTATATAATCGCACCCAAATGACTGTTTTGCCACTGTGGTCACCACTTAACCTATAAAAGGAGGCCCGAGGCAACCTAGCAAAGGGTTCGAACACTTTTACCCCCATGCACTTGTAAGCTCACGTCACTCTCCCCGAGGCACCCTTGCCAGGCCAGAGCGCATCGAGCCTTCGCATTGTAGGGTGAAACCCAAGATGGGATCTTTTCACACTTGGAGGGGGAAATAGGAAGAACACACAAGAACACAAGGAGAGAAGCACTCAAACAAACCCAAATAACACATCCACTAGAGTAGCATACAAGAGAGATCCACAAGCATACATGAACACTTCAAGGAAAATAGCACTAGGGTAAAAGTTCTTCCCACTAGGTGAGGTCTTGATATCCACAAGAGGATCTTCTCCAAGAGGAGGGCTTGATCTCCAAGAGGAGCTTCTCCAAGAGGAGGTCTAGATCTCCAAGAGGAGGAAGATGAGCAAAGCTCTCTCTTTGTCTATGTAATACTTTGTTATCCCATCAAATGAGCTAGGGAAGGAGTTTATATAGCCTAGGGACGAATTAGAAGGGGGAGAGGGATACAAGGGTCAAAACCCCAATTGCACGCAGGCATTCACGGAGAGGTCCGGGCACCCTGGGTAAAGAGGGCCGGGCATCCGGAGGTTGTGCGGCTGTAGGTGGCCGGGCACCTAGGACCGAAGGACCAGGCACCTGGGCCGGTCAGGGGCGCTGCGGCCTGGTTTCTGAGGTGGCCGGGCACCCGGGGCCAAAGGCCGGGCACCCGGGGTGCAGCCCAGGCGGCAGCTGGGCGAAGGGACGAGCACCCGGGGCCTTAGGACTGGGCACCCGGGGTGGGCAGGGGCGTGGCCTAGGTGGCGGCCGGGCACCAGGGGTGTCCAGGGGAGTTGGCCCTCCCCGCGGCTGCTTGTCCGGGCACCCGAGGGTCCTTCTATCTAGGTACTCGGGGTGTCCTGGAGCTCCTTTCCTTCGTACCTCTCGTTCCATTCTTCCTTCTCCTTGTCCATAGGTGCTTGGGTCTCTGTGCTAGCCTCTTCATGATCATAACTTTGGTACCTAAGCACGCATAATAGTTCTATTTGAGGTAGGACCCAACTCTCGTGTGAATTTGAATGGAGCTCAAAGAGGAAGGAGTTAACCTCGGTTTTAATGGCGCGTGCATGTGCCCTTGTCATTGGTCCTCTTGGTGCTAGTGGTGGTGATGAAGTGTCCATGTGGATGGACGAGGGATGATCCGCATCATCTCCCCCCCTTGGGAGAGATCCATCCACGGATTATGATAATCATCACCATGGTACTTGGCCAAGTCTTTGACGTTGAAGATGTCGCTTACGGTGTACTTTTCACGAGGAATGCTGATCTTGTAGGGGTTGTCATTGTAGCGTGCGAGCACCTTGAATGGTCCATCGGCTCTCGGAAGTAGCTTGGACTTGCGCTCCTTAGGGAAGCGGTCCTTGCGGAGATGTAACCATACTAGATCGCCCGGGTGGGACACCATCGGTGACTTGTTGATGTTGAGCTTGGAGGCGAGGCGGTGTACTTGACGCTCGATCGGGGAACGTCTTTCTTCATGCATCTTCTTGAGGTAGGTGGCTCTTGCACTAGCATCAATGTTCACTCATTCTTGTAGCGGTAGAGTAAGGATGTCCAACGATGACAAAGGGTTGAAGTCGTAGACAACATCGAAGGGGGACTTGCCGGTGGTAGAGTGTCTTGCGTGATTGTAAGCGTACTCGGCGATGGGTAAGAACTCCTCCCACTCCTTGATGTTCTTCTTGATCAACACGCGTAGGAGAGTGGCGAGCGTCCGATTGGTGACTTCCATTTGGCCATCGGTTTGAGGGTGATATGCCGTGGAGAAGAGTAGCTTGATTCCGAGCTTGGCGCATAACGTCTTCCAAAAGTAGCTTAAGAACTTGACGTCTCGGTCCGACACAATTGTCTTTGGCACTCCGTGTAACCTTAAGATTTCCCTACAAAAAAGATTTTCAACCTGTGAAGCATCATCTATCTTATTGAATGGGATAAAATGATCCATTTTAGAGAATTGGTCCACAAACACAAATACATAATCCTTGCCATTTTGAGTCCTAGGTAATCCAAGCACAAAATCCATGCTAATATCTTCCCATGGTTGATGTGGAATAGGAAGTGGCATATGTAAACCATGGGATTGAGATTGTGACTTAGCTTTGTGGCATGTAGAGCACCGGTTGGTGAAGCATGAGACATCACGGAACATCTTGGGCCCAAATTAGTTCTTGGAGAGCGTGGCAAAAGTCTTGTCGCGTCCAAAATGTCCCATGAGTCTGCCTCCATGAGCCTCTTGCAAAAGTAACAAACAAAGACAAGACTCGGGGATGCATAGTTTGTTAGCTCTCATTAGATAACCATCTTTGATATAATATTGTTCCCAAGATGTATGCATCACACACTTAGCAGAAGGATTAGCAAAAGCCACATCGTGCTCATACAAATCTTTGATATGATCAAATCCAACAACATTCAATTCAAGCTGAGTAATTAGCATGCATTTGCGGGAAAGAGCATCCGCCACAACACTCTCTTTGCCCTTAATGTACTTGATCACACAGGGGAAAGATTCAATAAATTCACCCCATTTAGCATGCCGTTTATTCAACTGTAACATCCCAATTTTTAATTTGGATGTTAATCATTAGGTCATCATATGCATCCATAATTTGTGCATTTGAATTTTGTTTCATTTGGAATTTTTATCCTAGAAACCTTAAGCAACTCAAGGACCAATTGAGAGAGTTGGAGGTTTTCACAAAAATCCAGTTTTGAACTTTCAAATTTGCTAAATTGGATCAAAGTGGTTTTATTCAAATTATTTTTCCAATTATTTCATATAAATAAAATAGTGAGAGAAGATATATGACTTCTTCAAAACAGTTAGGAAATATTGGAAATTTAATTTTGAATAAAATTATATTTATTTGATTTTTATTTGCAATTTTATTCGGTTGAATTTTATTAAATTAGGGGAAAAGATGCATTTTTAAAAATTGCATTAAGTCCGAAAAAATGTTCACATTGTCCCAAATATTAGGAGGGGATGGTAAAAATTGTTTCTGGAATTTTAGGATTTTTATCTTATTTTATTTAGATTTTTCTTTGCGGCGTTATTAAATTTTTTTTTCGGACCGACTGGGCCGAAGCCCAGCCAGCCCAGCAACACGCCACCTCGCCCGTCATCCCCGGGCCGGACTCCCGCCGGAGTCCGACGCCGCCACGCCGCCGCGGCTGCCCCCTGCCCAAGTCGGACCCCGGGGCTCTTTATAAGGTGCCACCCCGGCCCCTCTCCCCTCAAGTCGCCACCTCCTCTCGCCGCCCAGCCGAGCCACTGCTGCCGTGCTGATACGTCCATTTTGCATCATGCTTTTATATTGATATTTATTGCATTATGGGCTGTTATTACACATTATGTCCTAATACTTATGCCTATTCTCTCTTATTTTACAAGGTTTATATGAAGAGGGAGAATTCCGGCAGGTGGAATTATGGGCTGGAAAAGGAGCAAATATTAGAGACCTATTCTGCACAACTCCGAAAGTCTTGAAACTCCACCGGAGTCAGTTTCAGAATATATAAAAAATATTGGGCGAAGAAAGCACCAGAGGGGCACCACCCACCATCCACGAGTGTGGGGGGTGTGCCCTCCCCCTGGTCGTGCCCCCCAGTCTCATGGGCCCCATGGCAGGCCTCTGGTGCCCATCTTTGGCTATATGAAGTCTTTTTCCCTGGAAAAAAACATAAGCAAGCTCTCGGGATAAAACTCCGCCGCCACGAGGCGGAACCTTGGCGGAACCAAGGTAGGGCTCCGACTGAGCTGTTCTACCGAGGAAACATCCCTTCGGGAGGGGGAAATCATCACCATCGTCATCACCATCGATGCTCTCATCGGGAGGGGGTCAATCTCCATCAACATATTCACCAGCACCATCTCATCTCAAACCCTAGTTCGTCTCTTGTATCCAATCTTTGTCCCAAAACCTCAGATTAGTACCTGTGGGTTGCTAGTAGTGTTGATTACTCCTTGTAGTTGATGCTAGTTGGTTTACTTGGTGGAAGATCATATGTTCAGATCCTTTATGCATATTAATACCCCTATGGTTATGAACATGAATATGATTTGTGAGTAGTTATGTTTGTTCCTGAGGACATGGGAGAAGTCTTGCTATAAGTAGTCATGTGAATTTGGTATTCGTTCGATATTTTGATGAGATGTATGTTGTCTTTCCTCTAGTGGTGTCATGTGAATGTCGACTACATGACACTTCACCATTGTTTGGGCCTAGGGGAAGGCATTGGGAAGTAATAAGTAGATGATGGGTTGCTAGAGTGACAGAAGCTTAAACCCTAGTTTATGCGCTGCTTCGTAAGGGGCTGATTTGGATCCATATGTTCCATGCCATGGTTAGGTTTACCTTAATACTTCTTTTGTAGTTGTGGATGCTTGCAAGAGGGGTTAATCATAAGTGGGATGCTTGTCGAAGTAAGGGCAGTACGCAAGCACCGGTCCACCCACATATCAAATTATCAAAGTACCGAATGCGAATCATATGAGCGTGATGAAAACTAGCTTGATGATAATTCCCATGTGTCCTCGGGAGCGTTTTCCTTTATATAAGAGTTTGTACAGGCTTGTCCTTTGCTACAAAAAAGATTGGGCCACCTTGCTGCACCTTGTTTACTTTTGTTACTTGTTACCCTTTACAAATTACCTTATCACGAAACTATCTATTACCGATAATTTCAGTGCTTGCAGAGAATACCTTACTGAAAACCACTTGTCATTTCCTTCCGCTCCTCGTTGGGTTCGATACTCTTACTTATCGAAACGACTACGATAGATCCCCTATACTTGTGGGTCATCACGCGCCGCCGACGCCGCTCGCCGCTAGCCGCCGCCTCCTGCGTTGCCCCGTTCCGCCGCCAGCACTATCCCGCGCCGCAAGCGCCACCGCCTGCCGCTCCGCCACCCCGCGCCGCCTCGCCTCCCGTAGACGCCGCCTCGTCGGAGCCCGCTGCCGCCGGCGACACCGGTTTTCTCCGTCGTACCGGTATAACCGCCGCCCGACCCGGTTTTCGTTTTTGTTTTTTAAAAGCCGGTTTATTTTTTAGGTTAGATTATTTAGCGGATGTTCGTTCGATAGACTTCAGTAGCGAACGGTTATCATTCATTAGGTTTCTTTAGCGGATGTTCGTCCGATAGATTTTTCTTTTTCGCCCAGGGACCTATCCGTATTTATTTTCATCACAGATTAGTCCTTGATCTTTAAACCCTCACTACTTTTTGCTCGTTTATCCAAATCAAACGAAACCAATGCTAAATTGTTTGTTATGATCCCCTATGTTCAGATAATCAACTTAAACATGTTTTTGAAAGTTTAAAATTTGGTTTCAAACAGATTTGAATTTGAACTTCTTTTGATCATAATTTGAGTTTCGTATCTCTGATTTGATTGATTCTTTTTGCAAATCGAAGCTCTTCATTTGCACTTTCTATTTAGATCTTCTTATTTTGGTTTTACCTTTGCATCTTATGCTTGAGTGCTTATGTACGCTATTGTTTGTTTATGATAGAGTATCCAGAGTGCGAAGGTTGCTACTACGAATCTGTAAGGTTTTCCGATCGTCAGCAAGGTAGTTACACTTTGATTATATCCCTTTATTACCAAGTTTTTATGCATTAGTATCAACCCTCAAACATTGCATGAGTAGGATTGTGAACAATGTGGTTACGGTTAAGTAGTGATGAGGTAGGAACCTATTATCCTTTTGTCAACCCCGGGAATATACGTTTGTTACTTATTGCTTAGCCATGCTCGTAGACGGGGATTGGTATGTGAGAATCATGCAAGTTGTGAGAGATTTAACTAAGGCAAACTTAAGGTGGCTACTTTAAATACACATCTGGGTGGATTGGTTGCGGGCACCTGGAGCAATCCAGTGTTGTCCTAGGAAATCCTGGAGTACCCGTGTGATCATCCTATGGAATGCTACCCAGGATCAAAGGGATCATAAGATTATTCATGCTAGAAACTTCCATGTGCAGCCACAAGCCATTATGGGCTCTGCCATAGTTGAGTAAGTTGTGTGACCTCTTTCAGTGGTAGGCTAGAAGATGTAGGGGAAAGTAGGTGGTACTGTCTACCCAGAGTAAAGAGCTAATGCTTCAGAAAGACTATGTCTCGATCTTCCAATCATGGATGTGGTCGAGTCTTGTGGGGAAAAGTGCGCAAACCTCTGCAGAGTGTATAAACTAATCATGGTTAGCCATGTCCCCGGTTATGGACATCTTGAGTATCTGGTATTTGCATTATTGATTGATATCATCACTTTACTTAATGAATTTTGTTGGGTTATTAATATTACTTTGGGATTGAGTTGGAGGAACCTTCTCAATAATGGCATAAACTTGGTAGTTTAAATAAAATCTACTCCTTTTGTTGTAGGGAAAAAATTAGATTTATGCAAATGATAAACTTAGAGCCGCCACTAGCCAAATATGCATGTAGTGATAGTTATTGTTGCATCATTTTATCTATAGTGTGATTTTGCCAGCATATTCCATGTGCTGACCTACACGGCTGCAACATATCATGTTGCAGAATTCTCAGACGAAGAGTAAGGTGCGATAGGTCGTTGTCATGCTCTCAGTTTTGTCGTGGAGTTGCATGGACTCATTTATCTTCGAAGCTTCCACAAGTTATTTTAGATGGCCTTCGGCCATATTATTGTAATAAGTACTCTTTACGAGACACTCGATGTAATAAGTGTGTGATTGAACTTTGTTATAAATCCTCGAGTACTGTGTGTGTCAGCAATACCGATCGAGGGATGACACTTAAGCACAGAGACTACGGTCCATTGGGATCGGGTCGCTACAAGATCGTATCAGAGCACACGCTGACTGTAGGACGCGGCCACTAGGAAAAGCCACTGGACACTCTTCTCTACTTATGTCTAACTCTTCTCTATTTCTACACTATAGATGTCGGACTCAAGGAACAAGTTCACTCAACCGGATGACGACACCCCTTTTAGACGACACTTGAAGGAAGTCACTAGGTACCTGAACATTAGCATACCAAGCTTCACCGGAACCTTCACCGCCATTTTACCAGAAGAGGAGCGTTGGATGATTCAAGTTCGTGTTCTAGGAAGGACTTTTGCACCAATTACTGAGCCCATCGAGTTTTCCTTTGATGCACCAACCTGGAGTTTAGGAAAGAGCATGGCCGCCCACATCACCATTGGACGTATATGCGATGTGTACAACAAGGATCTTAAAGACACCACCTACCAGATATGTGGACACCCAGATGACCAATGGGAGATGATTCGCACCAGGAAGGATAAATCTATTGTTGCCTACATATAGGAGTTGAACCAACACATTCATCGTTATGAGAACCAGATGTGCGCTCACATGATAGATACGAGGAAGGTGATGGCATGGAATATGGAGCTAGAAGAGGAACTCAAGGCTACACGTGATGGATATAAAGAAGAAATTGCTGTACTACTGGATCAGAATGAAGATCTGAAGAGGAATCTAGGAATACCCGTGGTGAAGCCCGAGCCTGGAGTTGACATTCGTTATGAAGACTACATCATACTACACGACACAGACTTCGACCCCGACAGCGATGATGATTATGAAGACGAAGCTGGAGCAGACATTATGGAGTCTTCCAATGATCAAATTCTAGTCGACCACCATATCACTATTAGTATTCTTCCAAGTAGTTAGAAATCGTTGCGAGATCGTGAAATAGTACTAGGTCGATTGTATGAATCTTGTTTGAATTGAGTGGTGTAAATTGAATATGTTTGTCTCATGTGCATATGGGTAGTGAAATATCTCTTTAGACCCTATTCTATTATGTTATCACCCCTCTAAAACCTATCAGATGCCTCCAAGATGTGACCCCGGATTCGTTTTTCCGCCGGAGCTCACTCAGTTGATCCAACAGCAGAATGCCTTGATGCAGTTGCTAGTACAGAACCAAGGCAACAACAACAACAACCCACCGCCACCACCCCCAGTTGACAACTTAGCCCATTTCCTAAGGTTGAATCCGCTGGTGTTTTCTACTAGCACCGAGCCGACTGTTGTTGATGACTGGCTCCGCAAGATTGGAAGGGAGCTGACCACTCTAGGTTGCACAGATGCTGAGAAGGTGCACTTTGCCGCACATCAACTGGATGGGAGAACTACACCGCCACTTTCCCTGTGGCCAATGTTACTTGGGATCAGTTTCAATAAGCCTTCCGCACTACACATGTCTCAGCTAGAGCCATGAGTATGAAGAAGCGTGAGTTCCACAACTTACGCCAAGGGAATCATACCGTGGCGCAGTACATGGATGAGTTCAACAAGTTAGCACGCTACGCCCCAGATAATGTGGCTACAGATGCCGCGAAGCAGGAGAAGTTTCTTGAAGGACTGAATGATGAGGTAAGTATGCAGTTGATGGTGGCAACATTCACCAACTACCAGGAGTTTGTAGACAGGGTCCTCATGATTGAAAGCAAGCAGCAGTAGATAGAGAACCGCAAACGGAAATATGGACAGGGGAAGTACAACTTTGGAGCTCAGCAGAAGCCCCGCCTTCCCCGTACTCGGGAGGACACACTCATACCCATGGAGGACATAACCATGGACGCCATTCTCACAATGGAGAAAGTTCACACCACCACAGTGACCCTAAGAATGGTAACGGGAATGGAGGAAACAACAGTCAGAACCGTTCCAACCCCGCTACACCCGCCAAGAAAGATCTGAGCCACATTACTTGTTTCAAGTGCGGGAAGACTGGTCAGTACGCCACCGAGTGTCCTGAAGCAAAGAATGGTAATGGCAATGGAAGCTCATGAAAGAAGCCAAACCCCTTCACCAGAGGTCAGGTGAACCACATCAACATGGAGGAAGTTGAAGAGCAGCCTGACGCAGTTATTGGTAAGTTTTTGATTAAGTCATTTACAGCCCTTGTTCTTTTTGACACTTGTGCATCGCATTCATACATATCAAGGGGATTTGTGGACAAGTTTGAATTGCCAACCTTAGCCCTTAGGTCACCCATGTTAGCGAGCTCACCAGGAGCGGAGTATATGGCTAGCCGATGGTGTGATCGGTTGCCATTGACTATTGGTAAGCATGTTTTCCCCTCAGACCTCATCATTTTGGAATCACAAGGATTGGACATAATACTAGGCATGGATTGGCTATCGAAGTATGGATAAAACATCGATTGTGCTAGTAAGTCAATTCTCCTCACCACCCAGAAGGGAAACGGATCAAGTATGTGTCTAGGCATGCGCCAAGGAGGACTCAAGTAAATTCACTCTCGGGAGTTGTTCAAGAGGAAGTTCTAGTTGTGAAGGATTACCCCGATGTATTTCTGAAGGAATTACCAGGCATGCCACCTGACCGAAACATAGAGTTTTTGATCGAGCTTTTGCCAGGCACCGGACCAATATCTAAGAGACCGTATCGGATACCCACAAATGATCTAGAGGAGATTAAGAAGAAGATTAAAGAGTTAATGGAGAAAGGTTATATTTGACCAAGTTCATCACCGTGGGGAGCCCAAGTGCTCTTAGTTGAGAAGAAGGATGGATCCTTGAGAATGGTTGTTGATTATTGTGCATTGAATGAGGTGACGATCAAGAACAAATACCCTCTACCGATGATCAATGATTTGTTTGACCAACTATAGGGAGCTAAAGTATTCTCCAAGATCGATCTACGATCAGGATATCACCAGCTGAAGATCCGAGAACAGGATATACCCAAGAGAACTTTTACCACAAGGTATGGGCTATATGAGTACATGGTCATGTCTTTTGGTTTGACTAATGCCCCTGCCTACTTTATGAGTATGATGAATAAGGTGTTCATGGAGTTCTTGGATAAGTTTGTTGTGGTGTTCATTAATGATATATTGGTGTACTCAAAGAATGAAGAAGAGCACAAGGAACATTTGCGCTTGGTTCTCGAGAAGCTCAGGGAACATCAGCTATATGCCAAGTTCAACAAATGTGAGTTTTGGTTGAAGGAAGTCGAATTTCTAGGACATGTTATATCTAGAGAAGGTATAGCAGTGGACCTTTCAAAGGTTTAGTCTGTCACCGAGTGGTTGGCACCCACCTCAGTTGGAGAGATAAGCAGTTTCCTTGGACTCGCTGGATATTATTGGAGATTCATTGATTTTTTTTCCAAGATTGCGAAGCCCATGACGGAATTATTGACGAAGGACACGAAATTCAAATGGAGCGAGGAATGTGAGGCCAGTTTTCAGGAGTTGAAGAAACATTTGGTTACAGCCACAGTGCTAATTCTCCTGAATTTACGCAAGGATTTCCAAGTATATTGCGACGCTTCTCGTCAGGGACTTGGAGGCGTTCTTATGTAAGAAGGAAGAGTTGTTTCATACGCCTCACGACAGCTTCAACCTCATGAGTTGAATTATGCCACGCATGACTTGGAGTTAGCAGCCATAGTGCATGAGCTCAAGACCTGGAGACATTTTCTTATTGGAAACCATTGTGATGTATACACGGATCATAAGAGTTTTAAGTACATCTTCACACAGAAGGAGTTGGACCTCATGCGGAGGAGATGGTTGGAGCTCACAAAGGATTATGACATGAAACTTCATTATCATCCAGGAAAGGCCAATGTTGTAGCAGACACGTTGAGCCGCAAGAGTTATGTTAATACCCTCATAACCGGAGGATTACCTCAGGAGTTAGCCGATGATCTCATAGAACTTTGAATGGAGATAGTTCCGAGAGGTTTTATTGCAGCATTGGAAGTTCAGTCCACGTTGTTGGGAAAGATTCGAGAAGCTCAGAAGACTGATAAGGAGATTGCGGAGATAAAGGAAAAGATGAGTAAAGGAAAGGCCAAAGGTTTTCGTGAGGATGAACACGAAACTTTATGGTTTGAGGATCATATTTATGTGCCCAGTGACCTAGAGATTAGGAAGTTAATTCTTCAGGAAGCTCGATTCACCCAGGCAACACCAAGATGTATTTGGATTTGAAGGAACGTTTCTGGTGGACAGGAATGAAGAAGTATATTGCCGAGTATGTAACAGTATGTGACGTATGTCAGAGAGTTAAGGCAGAGCATCCGAAGCCAGCGGGATTACTTCAGCCTTTGCCGATACCCGAATGGAAGTGGGATAAGCTTGGCATGGATTTCATCACCGGGTTACCCAGGACATGATTAGGATATGACTCCATCTGGGTAGTAGTTGATTGCTTGACCAAAGTGGCTCACTTTATCCCCCGTGAAAACCACTTATATGAGCCCGAAGTTGGACAAGATATATATGACCAGGATTGTTAGGGATATGACTACCAGATATGACCCGCCCAAGAGGGGCTGGGTCAACCACAATGGCGGTTCACCTGTATGAAGCCCAAGAAGTATACAAGGTGGCGGTTCACAGTTAGCCTTATGATAGGCCCAGGCCCAGAGGCGGGTTAAGGCCCGTAAGTATAAACCGCCATGTATGAATAGACTTGTAATGTAAGGCATGTAAGATCCGTCACCGAGCCGGACACGTTGTATGAGCCGGCCGGGACTCTGTAGGCCGCAGGGCGTCAACACGTGTATATAAGGGGACGACCCGACGGCGGCTTAGGGAAAGAAACAACAGATTGAGAGCAGGTCAAGCGTATTAGTTCCCTGGTCATC
This sequence comes from Triticum urartu, assembly GCF_003073215.2. Taxonomy (NCBI): domain Eukaryota; kingdom Viridiplantae; phylum Streptophyta; class Magnoliopsida; order Poales; family Poaceae; genus Triticum; species Triticum urartu. The sequence goes on along the minus strand of NC_053027.1, from coordinate 256,371,228 downwards.
GAAACCCTAGCAATATCACCTCAAACTGGACTAGGCCTTTACCTTCACTGCAAGGGGCCGAACCAGTATAACTCCTTGTGTCCTTTGTCCCGTTTAACCCCTTTAAGCTTCCTAGTTGCGATGGCTCCACGACTAAGTCCTTTCACTAGGACATCTGCCATGACAATTCCATGACAGTTGGCGCCCACCGTGGGGCCTGCACATGGTGGATTTGAGTTCTTGAAGGGCAACTTCGAAGGGCTCAAGGGATACGTTGTGGGCCGTATTACCAAGAGTCGTCGTGGCAAGCTCTACATCAACGACGCTGGCTGGGGCCCCGATGCCGGCTCAATTGAGTAAGGGTACCGGGTCCCCTTCGGCGGAATCCACGTCTTCATCAGCCAGATCGGCGAGCCGGGCCCTGAGCCGGACATCTGCACCGACATCATCGAGAAGGCTCAGCGCGCGAGACCCGCCCGAACTCAGCCCGCCATGAAGCATGCCTTCGTGGGATGCATCCATGGAGGAGAATTTTCTGAAGGATCTGTGTCTGGCGGTAAGACGGCCATCTGCTCTGACGGTGGATCATCCACAGGTGAGACCGATTCATTATATCAAGTGCAAGACGGTTGGCTTGGCGGCTGTTCCGATGGCATCAGTATTCCGGACCCCTTTGAACTGCTAAGCAGGGCAGGGATCTTCATGACTGGCACACAACCCGTTCAAAACTCTACGGCTGCGGCAGCAATAACCTCCGGGTCAGCGGTGGCCGGGGCAGGAGGCCGTGTGCTCCCACCGGCTCAGGTGCTGATGGATCTCATGGATAGGATGACAGCCCTGTTGACTGTCATGGTTAACCCGGTGGATCAGGCTCAGCACGATGCGGAAGTGGCACGGTTACGTGAGGAGGTAGTAGAAGCCAAGGAAAACCTAGCAGCAGAGGACGTCCGGATGGCCGCGGAGTGGGCGACTTTGGATGCTTGAGCTCAGCAGATTCAATCAGAGGCTTTTCAGCTCACGATGGATCTAAACGCATCAAATGAAGTCATGAGGAGAAGACACCAGAAGGCTCAATCATGTCTGCCTCTAACTTATGATCCTAGAAACCTCTTCCGCACACCCGGTGCAGGCCCTAGTAACCCGCCGAAGGTAAACCGGGTGGCAACGCTCGGGGCTGGAACGCCGGTTCAGCCACGGGTGATGGAGCCTCCTCAGATGAATACTGCTCCACCTCCTTATGTACCAACACCACCGGGTCATTATTCGAACCCTTTGGAGAACATGATCGCGGCGGCAGCGCGGCTGGCGGCACTCCCAGCTGAGGGTGACTCTCCGATAGCGATTGAAACCCGAAGGGCCAGAGAACTTCTTCATACGGCTCTGGCGCAGCAGGAGGCATATTCTTATAGCCGAGACGGGATTCATTCGACCCCTCACCCAAGCCAGAGCCCGAGTTATAGTAGGCACATAGATTCAGCAGCCGTTTCAAGCAACGCCCGGTGCTGTGACCAGTCGTGCGGGCATGACCCGACACGTGATGGGGATCTTAACTTGGTTGATCAAGACAGGATCCGCCAAGAGGTTGAGCGGGCAGCTCAACAGGCAGCTGAGCAGGTGACCCAGCGGGCGGCTCACCAGTCTTTTCCGGTTCATTTGACGACCTCTATTGAAGCAGGCGTGGCCACAAGGACTGGAGGTATCCCTTGCTTGGTACCGGCTCTGCATATTGAGCGTTTGCCCAAGGATTTCAAGGGGCCTCGAAAGGTGCCTATTTACACAGCCGATTTATAGCCAGGGGCATGGATTGAAAGCTATGAGATGGCCATGGAAGTACTGGAGGCCAGTGACACGCCAATGGCCAAGTACTTCACCATGATGTTGGATGGAACGGCCCACACCTGGCTGAAGGGGCTGGCACCCAACTCCATTGGTTCATGGGCAGAATTAAAAGCCTAGTTTATTCAGAATTTCAAAGACACCTGCAAGCAGCCTATGTCAATTGTGGATTTAACTAATTGTAAACAAGAGGAAGGAGAGTCCATGACCCATTGGGTGCGCCGGGTTAAAGCCATAATACATTCATCTGATAAGATGGATGCCGGCTCTACAGTCTTAATGTTGGAGAAAAATTGTCGTTTTACGCCTCTGAAACAGAAGCTAGGGCCGCTCAAACGCGATTGTAACTACATGGGCCAGCTGTGGCGGCTCTAGTCAAGTATGCCGACTCTGATAGTACCAAGGATCCCGAGTCTGACGAGGAGAAGACAGGAAAGGGGAAGAAGAACTGCAAGGGTCATCAGCATAACCCGACAAATCAAGGAGGCAATAATAAATGTAAGGCTAACAGTAGCATGGAGTTTGTGGCTAACACCAATGCACAGGGCAACAATCAGTGACATAAGGGGATGCCGCCTCCTCGGTCTGGCGGGTCAGGTCCCACTCTTGGGCAGCTGTTAAATGAGCCTTGTCCAAGGCACGATACTCAGCAGAAACCGACCACTCACCTGTGGAAGGACTGTACGATCATGAAGGCTTTCAAGAACTCTAACATGTTCAATGGCAATCATGGGTTGGGCGGCGGCTCAGGTGGCGGCGGTTTTCATGGTCCGGGCAGCGGTTCAAATTCCAATTTTCAAGGCTCTCAAGGAAATCAAGGTGGTTATAATCAACAATCTGGCCAAGGAGGTCAGCAGCAGCAACAACAATCTGGATACCAGAGCAATCCAAAGCAGTTGAATAGTGGACAGTATCATGTGTTCACCACCAGTTTGTGCACACGGGACCAGAAGCTTCATAAGAGGGATGTGAATGTTGTTGAGCCGGTAGTCCCTCGTTATTTGAGATGGTCTGAGCAGCCTATTCTATGGAGTAGGGAAGATCACCCCCCCGGGTTGACAATCCGGGTCACCTGGCCTTGGTGGTGGCACCTCAAGTTGGTGGATATAAATTCACTAAAGTACTCATGGACGGAGGCAGTAGCATCAACATCCTCTATTATGAGACTTTCCATCGCATGGGGTTGACTGACAAAAATCTTAAGGCGTCCAACATTGTTTTCCATGGAGTGGTGCCAGGTAAGTCGGCGTACCCAATGGGCAAGATTGAACTGGAAGTACCCTTTGGAGATGAGCATGATTCTAGGGCTGAGAAGTTAACTTTTGAGGTGGTCAAAATCAAGAGCCCGTATCACGCCCTGTTTGGACGACCGGCTTATGCCAAGTTCATGACACGACCCTGTTATGTTTATTTGCAGCTCAAGATGCCGGGTCATTAGGGCACCATCACAGTGCATGGGAGTCGGAAGATAGCCTTGGAATGTGAGGAGAGCGATGCCGCTTAGGCTGAATCTATTTGTGCAACAGAGGAGTTAAAGTTTTACAAAGACAATGTTGACCCGGCGGACATGACGTCTTTGAAAAAGCCAACTACGGAACATGAGCCGGTCCTGAAGTTTAAGTCGGCTGATGACACCAAGCTTGTCGATTTTGTTCGAGGTGACTCATCTAAGCAGTTTAGTATCAGTGCTAATCTGGATCCCAAATAGGAAAGCATGCTCATTGAGTTCATCCATGAGAACCGGGACATCTTTGCATGGAAACCTTCTGACATGCTGGGTGTACCGAGAGAACTCGCTGAGCACACTCTCAATATTGACCCCAAATTTAAGCCGGTCAAGCAGTTTCTTCGGCGGTTCAATGAGGAAAGGCACAAGGCCATTGGTGAAGAAGTGGCCCAGCTCTTGGCGGCAGGGTTCATTATTGAAGTTTTTCATTTAGAGTGGTTGGCTAAGCCGGTGCTCGTGCTTAAAAAGAACGACACCTGGCGTATGTGTGTGGATTACACGGACTTAAACAAGGCTTGTCCAGCTGATCCTTTCGCCCTCCCTCGTGTTGATCAAATCATTGATGCTACGGTGGGTTGTGAGTGTTTGAGCTTTTTGGATGCTTATTCTGGTTATCATCAGATCAAGATGACAGCTAAGGACCAGGAGAAGACGGCTTTTATTACTCCGTTTGGAGCCTTCTGCTATGTGTCTATACCTTTTGGGCTTAAAAGTGCCAATGCGACTTATTAGCTATGTGTGCAGAACTGTCTTCCCAATCAGATTGGTCGCAATGTTCATGCTTATGTGGACGATATAGTGGTGAATTCCAAAGAGAAGGAGACCTTAATAAATGATCTGAAGGAAACCTTTGATAACCTCTGGGTCTACAAGATGATTCTTAACCCGACCAATTGCGTTTTTGGAGTGCCGGCAGGCAAGCTTTTTGGTTTTTTGGTTTCTAACAGAGGCATTGAGGCTAACCCAGAGAAAATCAAAGCAATTACATCTTTGGCTAAGTTGGCGTTCATCAGTGACGTTCAGCGGTTGGCAGGTCGTGTTGCTGCTTTAAGCCGGTTCATAAGCTGGTTAGGTGAGAAGGCCATATCGCTGTATCAAATGATGAAGAAGACACATGATTTTGTCTGGAGTGATGCTGCTAATTCTGCTTTTGAAGATATGAAGAGACAGCTGATACGTCTCCAACGTATCTACTTTTCCAAACACTTTTTCCCTTGTTTTGGACTCTAACGTGCATGATTTGAATGGAACTAACCCGGACTGGCGCTGTTTTCAGCAGAATTACCATGGTGTTATTTATGTGCAAAAACAAACGTTCTCGGAATGACCTGAAACTTAACAGAGCAACTTTTTGGAAAATATAAAAAATACCTGCAAAAGATGAAGGCCTGGGGCCCACCACCTCTCCACGAGGGTGGGGGGCACGCCTGCCCCCCTAGGGCGCGCCCCCTACCTCATGGGCCCCTTGGTGCCTCTCTGACTCCAACTCTATATATTGTGTTTCAGGGAGAAAAAATCAGAGAGAAGAATTCATCGCGTTTTACGATACGGAGCCGCCGCCAAGCCCTAAAACCTCTCAGGAGGGCTGATTTGGAGTCCGTTCGGGGCTCCGGAGAGGGGAATCCGTCGCCATCGTCATCATCAACCATCCTCCATCACCAATTTCATGATGCTCACCGCCGTGCGTGAGTAATTCCATCGTAGGCTTGCTGGACGGTGATGGGTTGGATGGGATCTATCATGTAATCGAGTTAGTTTCGTTAGGGTTTGATCCCTAGTGTCCACTATGTTCTGAGATTGATGTTGCTATGACTTTGCTATGCTTAATGATTGTCACTAGGGCCCGAGTGCCATGATTTCAGATCTGAACCTATTATGTTTTCATCAATATATGAGTGTTCTTGATCCTATCTTGCAAGTCTATAGTCACCTATTATGTGTTATGATCTGTTAACCCCGAAGTGACAATAATCGGGATACTTACCGGTGATGACCGTAGTTTGAGGAGTTCATGTATTCACTATGTGCTAATGCTTTGTTCTGGTACTCTATTAAAAGGAGGCCTTAATATCCCTTAGTTTCCGTAAGGACCCCGCTGCCACGGGAGGGTAGGACAAAAGATGTCATGCAAGTTCTTTTCCATAAGCACGTATGACTATATTCGAAATACATGCCTACATTATATCAATGAACTGGAGCTAGTTCTGTGTCACCCTAGGTTATGACTGTTACATGATGAAGCGCATCTGGCATAATTCTCTATCACCGATCCATTGCCTACGAGCTTTCCATATATTGTTCTTCGCTTATTTACTTTTTCGTTGCTATTGCTATCATCACTACAAAATACAAAAAACATTACTTTTACTACTGTTACCTTTTGCTACTGTTACCGCTACTATCATATTACTTTGCTACTAAATACTTTGCTGCAAATATTAAGTTTCCAGGTGTGGTTGAATTGACAACTCAGCTGCTAATACTCGAGAGTATTCTTTAGCCCCCTTTTGTCGAATCAATAAATTTGGGTTGAATACTCTACCCTTGAAAACTGTTGCGATCCCCTATACTTGTGGGTTATCAAGACTATTTTCTGGCGCCGTTGCCGGGGAGCATAGCTCTATTCTTTTAGTCACTTGGGATTTATATCTGCTTATCATTATGAAGAACTTGAGAGATCCAAAAACTAAGATTTATCCCTCAACTACGAGGGGAGGTAAGGAACTGCCATCTAGCTCTGCACTTGATTCACCTTCTGTTTTGAGTAAGCTTGCGACACCTACACCTGCTTCTGCTATTCGTTCTGATATGTCGCATGTTATTGATGATGCCACTTCTGTTATGCATGATACTTATGTTGAAACTACTTCTATGCCTGATACTACTGTGCCACTTAGTGATTTTCTTGATGAACAAATTGCTAGGGCTAGAGAGATTGAAAATACTGAATCTGATGATACTGATGAAAGTGATGACAAAGAATCACTTGTTATTCCTGAGGGTTATGTTTTTGATCAAGAAGCTTCTTTAGCTATTTTAGCTTGCAAAGATAGAAACGAACTTAAGAGGTTATTAGCTAAATGGAACAAGCAATCTCTAAATGCTAGAATGAAACCTGACCCTGCTTTTGCTACTTCACCTATCTGTGTTACCGATAAGGATTATGAATTCTCTATTGATCCTGATATAATTACTTTGGTTGAGTCTGATCCTTTTCATGGCTATGAATCTGAAACTGTTGTGGCACATCTTACTAAATTAAATGATATACCACCCTTTTCACTAAAGATGAGAGAACCTGTTACTTTTATATCCTTAAAATATTCCCGTTCTCATTAAAGAGTGATGCTAAGACATGGTTTAATTCTCTTGATCCTGGTTGTGTGCGTAGTCCCCAGGATATGATTTATTACTTCTCTGCTAAATATTTCCCCGCTCATAAGAAACAAGCTTCTTGAAGGGATATATATAATTTTGTGCAAATTGAAGAAGAGAGTCTCCCACAAGCTTGGGGAGGCTTCTCCAATTACTTAATGCTTTGCCTGATCATCCCCTTAAGAAAAATGAAATACTTGATATCTTTTATAATGGACTAACCGATGCTTCCAGAGATTACCTGGGTAGTTGTGCTAGTTCTGTTTTCAGGGAAAGAATACCGGATGAATCTGAAATTCTATTGAATAATATGTTGACAAATGAAAATAATTGGGCACCTCTGGAGCCAATTCATGAGCCTATTCCTAAACCAACTCCGAAGAAGAGGGGCATTCTATTTCTCAGTCCTGAAGATATGCAAGAGGCAAAGAAATCTATGAAAGAAAAAGGTATTAAAGTTGAAGATGTTAAGAATTTATCTCCTATTGAAGAAATACACAGTCTTAATTTACCGCCTGTTGAAGAAACATACGATCTTGATCCATCACCTATTGAAGAAACTCAAGGTCTTGATAACGCAACACAGGTAGTAAAGGTAAATTCTCTCTATAGATATGATAAAGCTGAAATCCCATTTACTAAGTTTGCTAGCCCATGCTTAGATGAGTTTGATAAATTTATGGCTAAGCAAGAAGACTTTAATGCTTATTTTGGTAGACAATTGAAATATAATTCAAATATGCTTGAACACTTGGGTGATTATATGGCTAATGTCAAAGGTGAACTTAAACTTATTAGTAAACATGCTTCTATGGTTACCACTCAAGTAGAACAAGTACTTAAAGCTCAAAATGATTTGCTCAATGAATTGAATAGTAAGGATAATGATAATGCTGTTAGAGTGGCTACTAGAACTGGTAGAATGACTCAGGAACCTTTGTATCCTGAAGGCCACCCTAAGAGAATTGAGCAAGATTCTCAGAGAAATAATATAGATGCACCTAGTCCTTCTAAAAGTAAGAAAAAGAAAAATGATAGGACTTTGCATACTTCTAGTGAACCTATTACTGAAACACCTGAGAATCCAAATGATATTTCTATTTCTGATGCTGAAACACAATCTGGTAATGAACCTGAAACTAGTAATAATGTTAATGATAATGTTCATGATGGTGCTCAACCTAGTAATGATAATGATGTAGAAATTGAACTTGTTGTTGATCTTGATAACCCACAATCAAAGAATCAACGTTATGATAAGAAAGACTTTGTTGCTAGGAAACACGGTAAAGAAAGAGAACCATGGGTTCAAAAACCCATGCCTTTTCCTCCCAAACCATCCAAGAAAAAGGATGATGAGGATTTTGAGCGCTTTGCTGAAATGATTAGACCTATCTTTTTGCGTATGCAATTAACTGATATGCTTAAAATGAATCCTTATGCTAAATACATGAAAGAAATTGTTACTAATAAAAGAAAGATACCGGAAGCTGAAATTTCCACCATGCTTGCTAATCATACTTTTAAGGGTGGAATACCAAAGAAACTTGGAGATCCAAGAGTACCCACTATACCATGCTCCATTAAAAGAAACTATGTTAAAACTGCTTTACGTGATCTTGGAGCCGGTGTTAGTGTTATGCCTCTCTCTTTATATCGTAGACTTGATTTGAATAAGTTGACACCTACTGAAATATCTTTGCAAATGGCTGATAAATCAACTGCTATACCTGTCGGTATCTATGAGGATGTGCCTGTTGTAGTTGCAAACGTTACTATTTTAACGGACTTTGTTATTCTTGATATTCCGGAGGACGATAGTATGTCTATTATTCTTGGAAGACCCTTCTTGAATACTGCAGGGTCTGTTATTGATTGCACTAAAGGCAATGTCACTTTTCATGTTAATGGTAATGAGCATACGGTACACTTTCCGAGGAAACAACCTCAAGTTCATAGTATCAACTCTATTGGAAAAATTCCATCGATTATATTTGGAGGTTTTGAATTTCCTCTTCCTACTGTCAAGAAGAAATATGTTATTCTTATTATTGGGGATGTGCATATCCCCGTTGAGGTAACATAGTGTTATTCGAAATTTCTCCGGTTCCATGTTATTCGGAATGAGTTCGTTAACAAGACTTGATCAACCTTGTTATTGGATTCCTTTTATAATCATGAGATGTATGAAACTAGAAAGCACAACCTTCTGTACCCTTCTTTTACTTTCTGTTATTTATATTAAATAAAATAAAAATAAATACTTTTCTGTCTGTTATCTGATTATCCGTGCAATATAAAAACACCTCGAAAATAAAAGTTCTCCAAATACCCTGAAATTTAAATATGATTTTTTCTAGAATATTTGAGAATATTTGGTACCGAGAACATAGCAGGGGGGTCAACCACCTGCCCACGAGGGTGTAGGGCGCGCCCTACCCCCTGGGCGCGCCCCCTGCCCAATGGGCCCATGGTGGCCCTCCTCCACCTATCCTTTCACCCACACACTCCTTCTTACTCCCCCAAACATGAATATCCAGCTCAAACCCGAGTCCAAGCTCGGTTTGCTGCCATTTTTGATCTCCTTGATCAAAGCACCTCTCACAAAGCTGCTTGGGGAGATTGTTCCTTGGTATGTGACTCCTCCATTAGTCCAATTAGTTTTTGTTCTAGTGCTTTATTCATTGCAAATTTTTGCTGTTAGGTGACGCTGTTCTTGAGCTTGCATGTCAAATTTATATGGTTCCAAGTAGTTTTGATGCATGATATAGGCCCTAGGCACTTGTAGGAGTAGTTGCTATCAATATTATTGAGTTTGGTTTAATTTTATTTTGAAGTTAGAAAAAATTTCAGAATTTTTTCGAAAATGATGAGGAGACTTTTGAGTTTGTAAAAGTTTTTCTTTATCACTTTCAGTTTGTCAACTGAATTGCTTGAGGACAAGCAAAGGTTTAAGCTTGGGGGAGTTGATACGTCTCCAACGTATCTACTTTTCCAAACACTTTTTCCCTTGTTTTGGACTCTAACTTGCATGATTTGAATGGAACTAACCCGGACTGACACTGTTTTCAGCAGAATTACCATGGTGTTATTTATGTGCAAAAACAAACGTTCTCGGAATGACCTGAAACTTCACGGAGCAACTTTTTGGAAAATATAAAAAATACCTGCAAAAGATGAAGGCCAGGGGGCCCACCACCTCTCCACGAGGGTGGGGGGCGCGCCTGCCCCCCTAGGGCGTGCCCCTACCTCGTGGACCCCCTGGTGCCTCTCCGACTCCAACTCCAACTGTATATATTGTGTTTCGGGGAGAAAAAAAATCAGAGAGCAGAATTCATCGCGTTTTACGATATGGAGCCGCCGCCAAGCCCTAAAACCTCTTGGGAGGGCTGATCTGGAGTCCGTTCAGGGCTCCGGAGAGGGGAATCCGTCGCCATCGTCATCATCAACCATCCTCCATCGCCAATTTCATGATGCTCACCGCCGTGCGTGAGTAATTCCATTGTAGGCTTGCTGGACGGTGATGGGTTGGATGGGATCTATCATGTAATCGAGTTAGTTTTGTTAGGGTTTGATCCCTAGTGTCCACTATGTTCTGAGATTGATGTTGCTATGACTTTGCTATGCTTAATGCTTGTCACTAGGGCCCGAGTGCCATGATTTGAGATCTGAACCTATTATGTTTTCATCAATATATGAGTGTTCTTGATCCTATCTTGCAAGTCTATAGTCACCTATTATGTGTTATGATCCGTTAACCCCGAAGTGACAATAATCGGGATACTTACCAGTGATGACCGTAGTTTGAGGAGTTCATGTATTCACTATGTGCTAATGCTTTGTTCCGGTACTCTATTAAAAGGAGGCCTTAATATCCCTTAGATTCCATAAGGACCCCGCTGCCACGGGAGGGTAGGACAAAATATGTCATGCAAGTTATTTTCCATAAGCACGTATGACTATATTCGGAATACATGCCTACATTATATCAATGAACTGGAGCTAGTTCTGTGTCACCCTAGGTTATGACTGTTACATGATGAACCACATCTGGCATAATTCTCTATCACCGATCCATTGCCTACGAGCTTTCCATATATTGTTCTTCGCTTATTTACTTTTTCGTTGCTATTGCTATCATCACTACAAAATACCAAAAACATTACTTTTACTACTGTTACCTTTTGCTACTGTTACCACTACTATCATATTACTTTGCTACTAAATACTTTGCTGCAGATATTAAGTTTCCAGGTGTGGTTGAATTGACAACTCAGCTGCTAATACTCGAGAGTATTCTTTGGCTCCCCTTGTGTCAAATCAATAAATTTGGGTTGAATACTCTACCCTCGAAAACTGTTGCGATCTCCTATACTTGTGGGTTATCAACAGCTGGCTGAGCCGCCGGTTTCTGCTGCTCCCATTGATAAGGAGCCATTATAGTTATATGTGGCTGCTAACACACGTGCTGTTAGTGTGGCCATTGTCGTAGAGCGCAAAGAGGCTGGCAAGGAATATCCGGTTCAACGGCCGGTTTACTACGTTAGTGAGGTGCTCATTGAGTCCAAACAGAGATATCCACATTGATAGAAACTTGTTTATAGGGTGTTCATGGCGAGCCGGAAGCTTAAGCATTATTTTCAGGGTCATCCCATCACTGTGGTTAGCTCTGCTCCTTTAGGAGATATTATTCAAAATAGAGAAGCAACAGGACGAGTTGCCAAGTGGGCCATTGAACTTGGGCCTCATCGTTTAAAGTATGTGCCATGCACTGCCATCAAATCTCAAGCACTAGTGGACTTCATCAATGATTGGACAGAGCTGCAGATGCCTGAAGAGAAGCCAGGCAACACATATTGGACTATTCATTTTGATGGGTCCAGGCAATTAGAGGGCTCGGGGGCTGGAGTTGTTTTAGCTTCCCCTCGAGGTGACAAATTTTGTTATGTGCTACGATTGATGTTTCCCTATACTAACAATGCAGCTGAGTATGAGGCCTTGCTCCATGGTCTTCGGATGGCTAAGGAGATGAGCTTGAGCCGGGTAAGGTGCTTTGGAGACTCAGATTTGGTGGCTCAACAGGTATCAGGTAAGTGGAATTCCAAGGATCCTCTCATGGCGGCTTATTGCCGCGAAGTTGATGCCATTGCTGGACACTTCAAGGGTTACCAAGTGGAACACATTGATCGCAGAAAGAATGAAGCGGACGATGCCTTAAGCCGGATGGGGTCTCAGCGGAAGCCGGTGCCACCTAACACTTTCTTAGATGTTCTGCATAACCCTTCTGTCAAGTTGCCTACAGAGGAAGACTTGGCTGTTCCAGACCTGGAAGCACAATTGGTGGTGGCTCTTCATGTCATCCTAGATTCGACAGTGCCATATTTGGCTTATATGACCCGGGGCGAGTTGCCTGAGGATGAGACCTTGGCTAGACAGATAACCCGCGGTCTAAATCAATGACAATTGCCAACGGTGAGTTGCATCATCGCAGCGTCACCGGGGCGTTTCCACGTTGTGTCTCTCCTGAGGAAGGTCAAGAAATTCTTCGTGAAATCCATGAAGGAGATTGTGGCCATCATGTCGGTTCAAAGTATCTTGTAGCCAAAGCTTTCCGTCATGGTTTTTACTTGCTGACGGCTCACGCTGATGCGGAGGATCTGGTCAGTAGGTGTGATGGTTGTCAAAAATTCGCACGACGGGCACACGTGCCGGCTCAAGAATTGCGGATGATTCCAATTACTTGGCCGTTTGCAGTCAGGGGGCTCAATATTGTTGGACCTTTCAAAAGATCCAAAGATATAAAGACACACCTTTTGGTGGTAGTTGACAAATTCACAAAGTGGGTTGAGGCAGAGCCGGTTAGTAAGTGTGATGCAGCCACGGTGGTTCAATTCATGAAAAAGGGATCTTTCATTTTGGCTTTCCACACAGCATTATAACTGACAATGGTACTAATCTGTCCAAGGCTGGTATGGAGGAATTCTGCCAACGTGAGCACATCTGGCTTGATGTTTCATCAGTAGCTCACCCGCAATCTAATGGTCTAGATGAAAGAGCCAATCAGGAAATCTTGAAAGGTCTCAAGCCCCGGCTTATGGTTCCTTTACAACAAACGCCGGGTTGTTGGGTGGAGGAGTTACCCTCTGTGATATGGAGCATCAATACTACCCCTAACAGGTCTACGGGTTATACCCCTTTCTTCATGGTTTATGGAGCAGAGGCAGTCTTGCCTAGTGACATCCGTCATGACTCACCCCGCGTGGCAGCTTACGTTGAAGCTGACAACGAACGAGGCAGTTAGGATGCACTTGACCTGTTAGATGAAGAGCGTGACTTAGCAGCAGCCCGCTCGGCAATTTACCAACAGGACCTGCGCCGTTATCACAGCCGCCGGGTTAACTCAAGAACCTTTCAAGAAGGTGACTTGGTGCTCCGACTCATCCAAGATCAAACTGATGCACACAAATTATCCCCACCTTGGGAAGGACCTTTTGTGGTCAGTAGGAACTTGAACAATGGGTCATACTACCTCATCGATGTTCGAGAGCAGAAAGACTCACGTAAGTCGGAGGAAGAGACCCGCCGGCTGTGGAATATTGCTCATCTTCGGCCTTACTATACTTGAGCCACCGACTCTCATGATGTACATACTTTGACGTTGTATATATTATGATAAGAAATAAAGCAGGACCTCTGTCCTTTTCATTCTCAATAATCACATGTCTTCATCATTATAATTTCAAAATGACTAATTGGGGGGGGGTGATTGTGTTCAAATCTAGCTTAACCCTTTGGTCCGGCTCATGATCGTATTCGAATCTAGCCGTTAAACCTTATGATCACTAGGGGGCTTCCTGTTCAAACATAGGTCGTATTCGAACCAAAGAGAACATAGCTGTCGGTACCCTCTTGATCAGCGCAATGCCAAACTCACTAGGGGGCTTCCTGATCGTATTTGAATCATAGATTAACCCCTTTTGAGTCCGACTTTGATCGTATTCGAATCAGAGTTGTTAAAAAATTCTCAAGGTCATTTGGGGGCTTCCTGTTCAAACATAGGTGGTATTCGAACCAAAGAGAACATAGCTGTCGGTACCCTCTTGATCAGCACAATGCCAAAGCCATCGAGGGCTACATGATCGTATTCGAATCCTAGCTTAACCCCTTTGGTGTGGTTTACTGATCTATTCGATTCAGAAGCCTCCAAATTCTTTTTATGTGACTTACGTTTTTTTGAAGACAATCTTTGTTCTGCGGTTTTTTGTCTAGATCTAAGTATAAGTTTGGTTTCAATTTAACCCGGCTTAGTTTTTGACAATAAGTCGCCAGTGCATGACGATTATCATACATATGGAAGTGTTGGCTTCTAAAAAGATTGGGTTATCACCCTTACTGTCTGGATCACATGAACCGGCAGTACAAATTCAAGATCACAGGTATGATATTGCCGTTGTGTTTCAAAGTTAAAATTCATAACAGGTTTATCTGTGTTTCTTCTTTCAATATTAATGGTCGTATGCAAGATATTATGACTTACCTTGTAGTAAGACACCAATATAATTCAATATCATAGGAATGATATATTTCTTGTTGGTTATTCTTGCATCCAGCCTTGGTTATACAGCTAGGTTGGCTTCCTTGGTTGTGTATTGGGCGTTTTGACCCGTCCAGCGATAAACCGCCAGGACAATTTTCATATCTTACATGCAGGAACAGATTCAAACACTACTGATATTGTAAAGGATGTAAGGCATATATTCACATGATGGATAAAAGTGTTGTACGCAGCACAATATGCACGTTGGCATAAGCACAGCATGAAGTTTTAAGCTAGCCTATTACAAGGCGTTTGGAGCCCAAAAGGATAATGCTATTTTTACACTCTCATAATAGATGATAAACTAAAGCCGGTTCATCAATCCTGGCCGGGTTAATTGAATGGCTACGACTCATCCCTTGCCGGTTCGTCCTCCTCCACCGTTTGGAAATTGGGCTTGGAAAAATCACAGCCATGAAGGGCGACGAACTCAGCCTCATCATCAATCAGACCAGACGGGTAAATTTCCGGGGCAAAAGTGTGCTGGCAAACCGGCGGGATTAGATCCATCACTTTATACGAAGGAGTCGCCATCTTTTTATTTTATGCATCAAAACCCGGCTAATACTTGGTAAGATTGGTTTCTTCGGTAATGATGGTGGCATGAGGATGAATCTCTTTTACACAAGCAACAAAGTATTCTTGGTCGAAGGGACTCCCATCTTCCTTAAATCTGGAGTACCCCATGGCTACGTCCGCCGGGTCTAGATCCGGTACCCAGGCTTCGGAGCGGCTTCAAGCAGTTACGGTCCGGCTCTCGCACAGGAACGCTTGACTTCTTGAAACCTGGCGGGTAAGATGCATAGCTTCTTCAAGACATCACTCAATAAGTTTGGTCCTTGGTTAGCTGGGGAGATAATGGCAAGAGCCCGTTGAGCTCCAATATACAGTTGCTCCACAAGAGTGTAAACCGCCTTGAGATTTATCAAGATATTTTGACTCAGATTGTTGCTCCGGGGACCTGTGAAGTTTTACCAATGGGTTAAGTAGGCGGTTTACATTATGGTGATAAATATAGATTTGTCAGGAATAAAGAGTTGGCTTACAATCGCCACTTCACACAAATACAAGTATATATCATACATCATACAAGGTACAATCAAAGGTCCGACTACGGAACCAAAATAAAGAAAGACAACCCCAAATGCTAGATCCCCGATCGACCCAACTGGGCTCCACTACTGATCAACTGGAAAACGAAACAACACAACGAACATGATCTTCATCGAGCTCCCACTTGAGCTCGGTTGCGTCATCTGCACTGGTATCATTGGCACCTACAACTGTTTGGAAGTATCTATGAGCCAAGAGGACTCATCAATCTCACACCCGCGAGATCAAGACTATTTAAGATTATGGGTAGGATAGGGTAATGAGGTGGAGCTGCAGCAAGCACTAGCATATATGGTGGCTAACTTACACAAAAGAGAGCGAGAAGAGAAGCAACACAATGGTCGTGAACTAGAAGTGATCCTGAAATTACTTACGTTCAAACATAACTCCAAAGCCGTCTTCACTTCCCGGACTCCGCCGAGAAGAGACCATCACGGCTACACACGCGGTTGATGCATTTTAATTAAGTTAAGTTTCACATTCTCTACAACCGGACATTAACAAATTCCCATCTGGCCATAACCGCGGGCACGACTTTCAGAAGTTCAAACCCCACGGGGGTGTCCCAACTTAGCCCATCACAAGCTCTCATGGTCAACGAAGGATATTCCTTCTCCCAGGAAGATTAACACCCATGATGCGGCTATATCTCCCACGTGTCGGGGCATGACTTAGAGGCATAGCCGCATGGTAGGTTTGTCGCAAGAGGGGTAATCTTCACACATCCCATGTACTAAATAAGAAAGGGATAAAGAGTTGGCTTACAATCGCCACTTCACACAAATACAAGTATATATCATACATCATCCAAGGTACAATCAAAGGTCCGACTACGGAACCAAAATAAAGAAAGACAACCACAAATGCTAGATCCTCGATCGTCCCAACTGGGCTCCACTACTGATCAACTGGAAAATGAAACAACACGACAAACACGATTTCATCGAGCTCCCACTTGAGCTCGGTTGCGTCATCTGCACTGGTACCATCGGCACCTGCAACTGTTTGGAAGTATCTGTGAGCCACGAGGAATCAACAATCTCGCACCCGCGAGATCAAGACTATTTAAGCTTATGGGTAGGATAGGGTAATGAGGTGGAGCTGCAGCAGGCACTAGCATATATGGTGGCTAACTTACTCAAAAGAGAGCGAGAAGAGAAGCAACGCAATGGTCGTGAACTAGAAGTGATCCTGACACTACTTACGTTCAAACATAACTCCAAAGCCGTCTTCACTTCCCGGACTCCGCCGAGAAGAGAGCATCATGGCTACAGACGCGGTTGATGCATTTTAATTAAGTTAAGTTTCAAGTTCTCTACAACCGGACATTAACAAATTCCTATGTGCCCATAACCACGGGAACGACTTTCGAAAGTTCGAACCCTGCAGGGGTGTCCCAACTAAGCACATCTCAAGCTCTCACGGTCAACGTAGGATATTCCTTCTCCCAGGAAGACTAACACCCATGATGCGGCTATATCTCCCACGTGTCGGGGCATGACTTAGAGACATAGACGCATGGTAGGTTTGTCACAAGAGGGGTAATCTTCACACATCCCATGTACTGAATAAGAAACGGATAAAGAGTTGGCTTACAATCGCCATTTCACAAAAATACAAGTATATATCATACATCATCCAAGGTACAATCAAAGGTCCGACTACGGAACCAAAATAAAGAAAGACAACCCCAAATGCTAGATCCCTGATCGTCCCAACTGGGCTCCACTACTGATCAACTGGAAAACGAAACAACACAACGAACACGATCTTCATCGAGCTCCCACTTGAGCTCGGTTGCGTCATCTGCATTGGTATCATCGGCACCTGCAACTGTTTGGAAGTATCTGTGAGCCACGAGGACTTAGCAATCTCACACCCACGAGATCAAGGCTATTTAAGCTTATGGGTAGGATAGGGTAATGTGGTGGAGCTGTAGCAGGCTCTAGCATATATGGTGGCTAACTTATGCAAAAGATAGCGAGAATAGAAGCAACACAATGGTCGTGAACTAGAAGTGATAAAGAAGTGATCCTGAAACTACTTACGTTAAAACATAACTCCAAAGCCGTCTTCACTTCCCAGACTCCACCGAGAAGAGACAATCACGGCTACACACGTGGTTGATGCATTTTAATTAAGTTAAGTTTCAAGTTCTCTACAACCGGACATTAACAAATTCTTATATGCCCATAACCGTGGGCACGGCTTTCAAAAGCTCAAACCCTGCAGGGGTGTCCCAACTTAGCCCATCACAAGCTCTCATGGTCAACGAAGGATATTCCTTCTCCCAGGAAGACTAACACCCACGATGCGGCTATATCTCCAACATGTCGGGGCATGACTTAGAGGCATAGCCGCATGGTAGGTTTGTCGCAAGAGGGGTAATCTTCACACATCCCATGTACTGAATAAGAAAGGGATAAAGAGTTGGCTTACAATCGCCACTTCACACAAATACAAGTGTATATCATACATCATCCAAGGTACAATCAAAGGTCCGACTACGGAACCAAAATAAAGAAAGACAACCCCAAATGCTAGACCCCGATCCTCCCAACTGGGCTCCACTACTTATCAACTGGAAAACGAAACAACACAATGAACACGATCTTCATCGAGCTCCCACTTGAGCTCGGTTGCGTCATCTGCACTGGTATCATCGGCACCTGCAATTGTTTGGAAGTATCTGTGAGCCACGAGGACTCAACAATCTCACACCCGCGAGATCAAGACTATTTAAGCTTATGGGTAGGATAGAGTAATGAGGTGGAGCTGCAGCAAGCACTAGCATATATGGTGGCTAACTTACACAAAAGAGAGCGAGAAGAGAAGCAACGCAACGGTCGTGAACTAGAAGTGATCAAGAAGTGATCCTGAAAATACTTACGTTCAAACATAACTCCAAAGCCGTCTTCACTTCCAGGACTCCGTCGAGAAGAGACCATCACGGCTACACACGCGGTTGATGCATTTTAATTAAGTTAAGTTTCAAGTTCTCTACAACCGGACATTAACAAATTCCTATGTGCCCATAACCGCGGGCACGACTTTCGAAAGTTCAAACCCTGCAGGGGTGTCCTAACTTAGCCCATCACAAGCTCTCACGGTCAACAAAGGATATTCCTTCTCCCAGGAAGACTAACACACACGATGCGGCTATATCTGCCACGTGTCGGGGCACGACTTAGAGGCATAGCCGCATGGTAGGTTTGTCGCAAGATGGGTAATCTTCACACATCCCATGTACTGAATAAGAAAGGGATAAAGAGTTGGCTTATAATCGCCACTTAACACAAATACAAGTATATATCATACATCATCCAAGGTACAATCAAAGGTCCGACTACGGATCCAAAATAAAGAAAGACAACCCCAAATGCTAGATCCCCGATCGTCCCAACTAGGCTCCACTACTGATCAACTGGAAAACGAAACAACACAACGAACACGATCTTCATCGAGCTCCCACTTGAGCTCGGTTGCATCATCTCCATTGGTATCATTGGCACCTGCAACTGTTCGGAAGTATCAGTGAGCCACGAGGACTTAGCAATCTCACACCCGCGAGATCAAGACTATTTAAGCTTATGGGTAGGATAGGGTAATGTGGTGGAGCTGCAGCAGGCTCTAGCATATATGGTGGCTAACTTACGCAAAAGAGAGCGAGAAGAGAAGCAACGCAACGGTCGTGAACTAAAAGTGATAAAGAAGTGATCCTGAAACTACTTATGTTCAAACATAACTCCAAAGCCGTGTTCACTTCCCGGACTCCGTCGAGAAGAGACCATCACGGCTACACACGCGGTTGATGCATTTTAATTAAGTTAAGTTTCAAGTTCTCTACAACCGGACATTAACAAATTCCTATGTGCCCATAACCGCGGGCACGGCTTTCGAAAGTTCAAACCCTACAGGGGTGTCCTAACTTAGCCCATCACAAGCTCTCACGGTCAACAAAGGATATTCCTTCTCCCAGGAAGACTAACACACACGATGCGGCTATATCTCCCACGTGTCGGGGCACGACTTAGAGGCATAGCCGCATGGTAGGTTTGTCGCAAGAGGGGTAATCTTCACACATCCCATGTACTGAATAAGAAAGGGATAAAGAGTTGGCTTACAATCGCCACTTCACACAAATACAAGTATGTATCATACATCATCCAAAGTACAATCAAAGGTCCGACTAAGGAACCAATATAAAGAAAGACAACCCCAAATGCTAGATCCCCGATCGTCCCAACTGGGCTCCACTACTGATCAACTAGAAAACAAAACAACACAATGAACACGATCTTCACCGAGCTCCCACTTGAGCTCGGTTGCGTCATCTGCACTGGTATCATCGGCACCTGCAACTGTTTGGAAGTATCTGTGAGCCACGAGGACTCAACAATCTCGCACCCACGAGATCAAGACTATTTAAGCTTATGGGTAGGATAGGGTAATGAGGTGGAGCTGCAGCAAGCACTAGCATATATGGTGGCTAACTTACGCAAAAGAGAGCGAGAAGAGAAGCAACGCAATGGTCGTGAACTAGAAGTGATCAAGAAGTGATCCTGAAACTACTTACGTTCAAACATAACTCCAAAGCGGTCTTCACTTCCCGGACTCCGCCGAGAAGAGACCATCTCGGCTACACACGTGGTTGATGCATTTTAATTAAGTTAAGTTTCAAGTTCTCTACAACCAGACATTAACAAATTCCTATGTGCCCATAACCGCGGGCACGGCTTTCAAAAGTTCAAACCGTGCAGTGGGGTCCCTACTTAGCCCATCACAAGCTCTCACGGTCAATGAAGGATATTCCTTCTCCCAGGAAGACTAACACCCACGATGCGGCTATATCTCCCACGTGTCGGGGCACGACTTAGAGGCATAGCCGCATGGTAGGTTTGTCGCAAGAGGGGTAATCTTCACACATCCCATGTACTGAATAAGAATGGAATAAAGAGTTGGCTTACAATCGCCACTTCACACAAATAGAAGTATATATCATACATCATCCAATGTACAATCAAAGGTCCGACTACGGAACGAAAATAAAGAAAGACAACCCCAAATTCTAGATCCCCGATCGTCCCAACTGGGCTCAACTACTGATCAACTGGAAAACGAAACAACACAATGAACACGATCTTCATCGAGCTCCCACTTGAGCTCGGTTGCGTCATCTGCTCTGGTATCATCGGCACCTGCAACTGTTTGGAAGTATCTGTGAGCCACGAGGACTCAACAATCTCGCACCCGCGAGATCAAGACTATTTAAGCTTATGGGTAGGATAGGGTAATGAGGTGGAGCTGCAGCAAGCACTAGCATATATGGTGGCTAACTTACGCAAAAGAGAGCGATAAGAGAAGCAACACAATGGTCGTGAACTAGAAGTGATCCTGAAACTACTTATGTTCAAACATAACTCCAAAGCCGTCTTCACTTCCCGGACTCCGCCGAGAAAAGACCATCACGGCTACACACTCGGTTGATGCATTTTAATTAAGTTAAGTTTCAAGTTCCCTACAACCGGACATTAACAAATTACTATCTGCCCATAACCGCGGGCACGGCTTTCGAAAGTTCAAACCTGCAGGGGTGTCCCAACTTAGCCCATCACAAGCTCTCACGGTAATCAAAGGATATTCCTTCTCCTAGGAAGACTGACACCCACGGTGCGGCTATATCTCCCACGTGTCGGGGCACGACTTAGGGGCATAGCCACATGGTATGTTTGTCGCAAGAGGGGTAATCTTCACACATCCCATGTACTGAATAAGAAAGGGATAAAGAGGTGGCTTACAATCGCCACTTCACACAAATACAAGTATATATCATACATCATCCAAGGTACAACCAAAGGTCCGACTACGGAACCAAAATAAAGAAAGACAACCCCAAATGCTAGATCCTTGATCGTCCCAACTGGCTCCACTACCGATCAACTGGAAAACGAAACAACACAACGAACACGATCTTCATCGAGCTACCACTTGAGCTCGGTTGCGTCATCTGCACTGGTATCATCGGGCCCTGCAACTGTTTGGAAGTATGTGTGAGCCACGAGGACTCAACAATCTCGCACCCGCGAGATCAAGACTATTTAAGCTTATGGGTAGGATAGGGTAATGTGGTGGAGCTGCAGCTGGCACTTGCATATATGGTGGCTAACTTCCGCAAAAGAGAGCGAGAAGAGAAGCAACGCAATGGTCGTGAACTAGAATTTATCAAGAAGTGATCCTGAAACTACTTACGTTCAAACATAACTCCAAAGCCGTGTTCACTTCCCGGACTCCACCGAGAAGAGACCATCATGGCTACACACGCGGTTGATACATTTTAATTAAGTTAAGTTTCAAGTTCTCTACAACCGGACATTAACAAATTCCCATTTTCCCATAACCGCGGGCACGGCTTCCGAAAGTTCAAACCCTGCAGGGGTGTCGCAACTTAGCCCATCACAAGCTCTCACGGTCAACGAAGGAAATTCCTTCTCCCAGGAAGACTAACACCCACGATGCGGCTATATCTCCCACGTGTCGGGGCACGACTTAGAGGCATAGCCGTATGGTAGGTTTGTCGCAAGAGGGGTAATCTTCACACATCCCATGTACTGAATAAGAAAGGGATAAAGAGTTGGCTTACAATCGCCACTTCACACAAATACAAGTATATATCATACATCATCCAAGGTACAACCAAAGGTCCAACTACGGAACCAAAATAAAGAAAGACAACCCCAAATGCTAGATCCCCGATCGTCCCAACTGGGCTCCACTACTGATCAACTGGAAAACGAAACAACACAATGAATACGATCTTCATCGAGCTCCGACTTGAGCTCGGTTGCGTCATCTGCACTGGTATCATCGGCACCTGCAACTGTTTGGAAGTATCTGTGAGCCACGAGGACTCAACAATCTCGCACCCGTGAGATCAAGACTATTTGAGCTTATGGGTAGGATAGGGTAATGAGGTGGAGCTGCAGCAAGCACTAACATATATGGTGGCTAACTTACGCAAAAGAGAGCGAGAAGAGAAGCAACGCAATGGTCGTGAACTAGAAGTGATCAAGAAGTGATCCTGAAACTACTTACGTTCAAACATAACTCCAAAGCCGTCTTCACTTCCTGGACTCCACCGAGAAGAGACCATCACGGCTACATACGCGGTTGATTCATTTTAATTAAGTTCCATTTCAAGTTCTCTACAATCGGACATTAACAAATTCCTATGTGCCCATAAACGCGGGCACGACTTTCGAAAGTTCAAACCCTGCAGGGGTGTCCCAACTTAGCCCATCACAAGCTCTCACGGTCAACGAAGGAAATTCCTTCTCCCAGGAAGACTAACACCCATGATGCGGCTATATCTCCCACGTGTCGGGGCACGACTTAGAGGCATAGCCGCATGGTAGGTTTGTCGCAAGAGGGTTAATCTTCACACATCCCATGTACTGAATAAGAAAGGAATAAAGAGTTGGCTTACAATGGCCACTTCACACAAATACAAGTATATATCATACATCATCCAAGGTACAATCAAAGGTCCGACTATGGAACCAAAATAAAGAAAGACAACCCCAAATGCTAGATCCCCGATCGTCCCAATGGGCTCCACTACTGATCAACTGGAAAACGAAACAACACAATGAACACGATCTTCATCGAGCTCCCACTTGAGCTCGGTTGCGTCATCTGCACTGGTATCATCGGCACCTATAACTGTTTGGAAGTATCTGTGAGCCACGAGGACTCAACAATCTCGCACCCGCGAGATCAAGACTATTTAAGCTTATGGGTAGGATAGGGTAATGAGGTGGAGCTGCAGCAAGCACTAGCATATATGGTGGCTAGCTTACGCAAAAGAGAGCGAGAAGAGAAGCAACGCAATGGTCGTGAACTAGAAGTGATCAAGAAGTGATCCTGAAACTACTTACGTTCAAACATAACTCCAAAGCCGTCTTAACTTCCCGGACTCCGCCGAGAAGAGACCATCACGGCTACACACGCGGTTGATGCATTTTAATTAAGTTAAGTTCCACGTTCTCTACAACCGGACATTAGCAAATTCCCATCTGCCCATAACCGCGGGCACGGCTTTTGAAAGTTCAAACCCCGCAGGGGTGTCCCAACTTAGCCCATCACAAGCTCTCTCGGTCAACGAAGGATATTCCTTCTCCTAGGAGGATTAACACCCACGATGCGGCTATATCTCCCACGTGTCGGGGCACGACTTAGAGGCATAGCCGCATGGTAGGTTTGTCGCAAGAGGGGTAATCTTAACACATCCCATGTACTGAATAAGAAAGGGATAAAGAGTTGGCTTACAATCGCCACTTCACACAAATACAAGTATATATCATACATCATCCAAGGTAAAATCAAAGGTCTGACTACGGAACCAAAATAAAGAAAGACAACCACAAATGCTAGATCCTCGATCGTCCCAACTCGGTTCCACTACTGATCAACTGGAAAACAAAACAACACAACAAACACGATCTTCATCGAGCTCCCACTTGAGCTCGGTTGCGTCATCTGCACTGGTATCATCGGCACCTGCAACTGTTTGGAAGTATCTGTGAGCCACGAGGACTCAACAATCTCGCACCAGCGAGATCAAGACTATTTAAGCTTATGGGTTGGATATGGTAATGAGGTGGAGCTGCAGCAAGTACTAGCATATATGGTGGCCAACTTACGCAAAAGAGAGCGAGAAGAGAAGCAATGCAATGGTCGTGAACTAGAAGTGATCAAGAAGTGATCCTGAAACTACTTACGTTCAAACATAACTCCAAAGCCGTCTTCACTTCCCGGACTCCGCCGAGAAGAGACCATCACGGCTACACACGCGGTTGATGCATTTTAATTAAGTTAAGTTTCAAGTTCTCTACAACCAGACATTAACAAATTCCTATGTGCCCATAACCGCGGGCATGGCTTTCGAAAGTTCAAACCCTGCAGGGGTGTCCCAACTTAGCCCATCACAAGCTCTCACGGTCAACGAAGGATATTCCTTCTCCCAGGAAGACTAAGGGAGTCCTGGATTAGGGGGTGTTCGGGTAGCCGGACTATACCTTCGGCCGGACTCCTAGACTATGAAGATACAAGATTGAAGACTTCGTCCCGTGTCCGGATGGGACTTTCCTTGGCGTGGAAGGCAAGCTTGGCGATGCGGATATTCAAGATCTCCTACCATTGTAACCGACTCTGTGTAACCCTAACCCTATCCGGCGTCTATATAAACCGGAGGGTTGTAGTCCGTAGGCAGTCAATCCCATACACAACAATCATACCATAGGCTAGCTTCTAGGGTTTAGCCTCCTTGATCTCGTCGTAGATCTACTCTTGTACTACCCATATCATCAATATTAATCAAGCAGGAGTAGGGTATTACCTCCATCGAGAGGGCCCGAACCTGGGTAAAACAAAGTGTCCCCTGTCTCCTATTACCATCCGGCCTAGACGCACAGTTCGGGACCCCCTACCCGAGATCCGCCAGTTTTGACAACGACATTGGTGCTTTCATTGAGAGTTCCTCTGTGCCGTCGCAATTAGGAAGGATGCCTCTTCCCGTCTTTAAAGACGGTGCCGTTGCTAAGGGAGCCTTGGCTGTTGGCCATACCCTCCGGCTAGGTGGTTTCCTCATGACCACCTGTTCGGCTGTTGCGCCGACGGTGACCTCTCGGGTCATCAAAAGCAACCTACACGTCAGCTCGGAGCTCGTCGAGCAGCTAGATCCAATGGAGCTCTCTTCCGTAAACGAGCTCTTGGATCGCATCGCCGCCCTGGGGGTCACTACGGATTACGACCAGGTTGGGCTTAAACCCGATCTAAGAGAAATTAACTCTCCCCAAGTCACCCACCACGTTGCCGTGATAGAGGCGCAGTGCGGAGACCCTTCATCTATTTTAAGGACTAGCTACGTCGAATTCCCAACTCTTCCAAGCCGGATACCTGTGGAGGGGAGGATGTAACTCAAGACCTGAGCTTAGGATCAGGCAACGGGCTAGATTCGTTGGACAACATCCAAGAATCCGAACTTCAGAGTTCGGAAACTCTTCGGCCTCCGAATCTTGGATTGGGTGAGGTTTCAGATTCAATGACACCCGCCCACCCGAACATAAGCGATCTCTCCCAAATCAGGCAGAGGCCCGAGGAAACAATACATCATTACTGGGCCAGATTCCTCCTGGTTATGAACAGGACAAAGGATTGCCGCGAGGAAGACGCAATCTCAATTTTCTGCAGTAATTGCATGGACGAGGGAATCCTTAACGCCGTAAGTCGTCGTGATATTACACGCTTCGCTGACTTGGCGTCCATAGTACAAAAATATTGTGCGATGGAAAGTGCCTCGAAAACTGAAATAAAATTTTGGGATAATCCGGCCTTGAATAGTAATCCCGTCCAAACTAAGAGGGTGCATCATCATAGGACAACCCGGGATAAACACCAAAAAGCAAAAACCCTCTACAGGGCATGGAACCGTACTGGAAAGGTGGCTTGATGGACCCTGTAGAATTCACAGTACAGAGGATGCCACACCAACTCACAGCCTCAGAGCATGTTGGATACTCCGGCAGGTGGCCAAAATTGGCGAGGACCTCTTAATCCTGGAGGCCGCAGAAAGCCAGCCCGAGGACACCAGTACTGTTCACACAGTCTTCGAGACTTTCGCATCAAACAATGTGCGAAAAAGAACACTCCACAGCCTCGCCGAAGTCTATCAAGTTGCAACAATAAATCCATGGAGCGACACTGCTATTACCTTCAACGCAAGTGATGAACCTAAATTCCGAACAGCCCGAGCACCAGCCGCATTGGTCCTCTGTCCCATAGTGGACGGCTTTCGCCTCACCAAGGTGCTCATGGATGGAGGCAGCGGACTGAACCTCATTTATGAGGAAACCCTTCAAAAAATGGAAATAGACTGGAGCCGCATCGAGCGAAGCAGCACAACCTTTAGAGGAATAATCCCCAGTCGGGAAGCGCGCTGCACAGGAAAAATCACACTAGATGTGGTGTTCGGCATGCCGGATACTAGTGATCCGGACGTTGCACTCCGCGCCGAAAACAAGACGGCCGCATTAGCCCTTGAGGCACTATCCGAAGCCCTAGCGGCCGAGGAACTGACTGCGCTGCGCTCCACGGTTAACAGGGATGATGTGATACTCGATAAGAGATCCAAATCCACATCCTTCAAGCCAGCTGACGAAATAGTCAAATTCCAGGTCCATCCAATGGACCCCAATAAAATAGCTTCCATCGGGGCACGATCGAACCCTGATGTAGATGCCGCGCTGTGAGAGTTCCTACAAGAGAACTGGGACATTTTCGCCTGGCACCCTTCAGACATGCCAGGGATCACACGCAAGCTGGCCGAACACAGCTTAAATATCCTAAAAGGATTCAAACCTGTCAAACAAGCCCTTCGGCGTTTTTCCGAACCCAAGAGACAGGCTATGGGAGAGGAGATAGCCAAGCTATTGGAGGCCGGATTCATTAGAGACATAAAACATCTGGACTGGCTAGCAAACTTGGTGATGGTACCAAAGAAGGACAAATCCTGGCGCCTGTGTGTCGATTTTAAAGACCTTAACAAGGCTTGCCCAAAGGATCCCTTCCTCCTCCCCCGTATCGATCAAATTATCGATGCCACAGCAGGACACGACTCGTTGTGTTTCCTCGACGCATACTCCGGTTACCATCAAATCAAGATGGCAGAATCAAACCAAGCTGCAACAGCATTCATCACACCATACGGCCCATTCTGCTTCAACACAATGCCCTTCGGGCTGAAAAACGCCGGCGCAACATACCAGCGCATGATCCAGACATGTCTGGCAAATCAGATCGGCAAAACAGTGGAGGCGTATGTGGATGATGTGGTCGTCAAATCAAGACATGTCGAATCTCTAATAGACGACTTGAGGCTTACAATCGATAACCTCCGAAAATACGACATCAAGCTCAACCCAGAAAAATGCGTCTTCGGCGTTCCAGCCGGAAAGCTCTTGGGCTTCATTGTATCCGGTAGAGGAATTGAAGCTAATCCAGCCAAGATCCGAGCTTTGTCACAATTGGATATCCCAAAAGACCTCAAACAAATACAAAAATTAACCGGATGTGTGGCGGCTTTAAGCCGCTGCATCTCCTACTTGGGAGAAAAGGCACTACCCCTCTATCGCCTCCTTCGGCGCACCGAACACTTCAAGTGGACGGAGGCCGCCACGGCCGGACTTGACGAAATAAAAGCCATATTGGCAACAAACCCAGTCCTGGCCGCGCTGAACACCGGCGAACCAATGTTATTGTACATTGCAGCAACACATCAAGTTGTCAGCGCAGTGCTCGTTGTCGAGCGGGAAACGGACAGACACAAATTCCCCCTTCAAAGGCCGGTCTACTACGTATCCACTATTCTCACTCCATGCAAATCACGGTACCCGCATTATCAAAAGATTGCATACGCGGTATTCATGGCATCCCGGAAGCTACGACACTACTTTCAAGAGTGTTCCATAATAGTAGCCTCGGAAGTACCACTCAGCGATATTATCAACAACCGCGACGCAACGGGCCGGATTGCAAAATGGGCCATCGAGCTCCTCCCGTTCGATATAACCTATAAGCCACGGCGAGCTATTAAATCGCAAGTTTTGGCCGACTTCGTCGCAGAATGGACGGAGGCCGAGCTCCCTAAAGAGTATGGCACATATTCAAACTAGATTATGCATTTCGACGGCTCCAAAATGTTGGCCGGACTGGGGGCTGGCGTCGTCCTGACGTCCCCCACAGGAGACACAGTCCAATATGTGCTCCAGATCATGTACATGGATTCCAACAATGCAGCCGAATATGAGGCCCTCCTACATGGTCTCCAGATAGCAGTATCCATGGGTATCCAGCACCTAGAGGTACGCGGGGATTCAAACCTCGCGATATCCCAAATAAATGGAGACTTCGACGCCAAGGACCCAAAAATGGCAGCTTACTACAACGCCGTCCTAAAAATGTCAGCTCGGTTCGAAGGGCTGGAGTTTCACCATATAGCCCGAGAAAACAATCAAGCAGCGGACGTCCTGGCACACATCGAAGCAAAACACGATGCAGCCCCCCCCCAACATCTTTTTGGAAAGATTGCTCAAGCCATCCGTAACATGGGAGGGGGAACCCGTAAATAACAGCCCGGACCCAGCCGCACCACTCGACGCCGAACAATCTGACACAATTGGAGGCTCTGCCAATGAAATTACACCTTCAGCCCACGTAATAATGGCGGTCATCGCTCCGTGGACAGAACCATTCCTAGCCTACCTTACTAGGCAGGAACTCCCGGAGGACCAAAACGAGGCCCGCTGCATAGTGCGGCGATCTAAAGCCTATAGAGTCCATGAGGGAGATCTTTATAAGAAAAGTACTACCGGAGTCCTTCAAAGGTGCATCTCCGAAGAGGAAGGGCGGAACCTTCTGGCTGAAATTCATGCCGGACTCGGTGGTCACCACGCCGCTGCTCGGTCCCTTGTTAGCAAGGCTTTCCGTACAGGCTTTTATTGGCCGACGGCCCGGGCAGATGCTCAGGACTTAGTCCAACGATGCGCTGGTTGCCAACTTTTTGCCAACCAAAGCCATATGCCACCCACCGCACTCCAAACTATACCCATCACCTGGCCTTTTGCGGTCTGGGGGCTTGACATGGTCGGACCCCTTAAAGGTGGGACCGATAGGAAAAAATACTTACTGGTCATGGTGGATAAATTCACCAAATGGATAGAAGCCAAGCCTGTTAAAACGGCCGAATCCGGAACTGTGATAGACTTCATATCCGGGGTTGTACACCGTTATGGCGTCCCCCACAGCATCATAACCGACAACGGTACAAACTTTACCGCCGACGAGGTAAAACTCTGGTGCAAAAACATGGGCATCAAGCTCGATTATGCTTCCGTCTATCACCCACAAACCAACGGCCAGGTCGAACGTGCAAATGGTCTTATCATGAGCGGCACTAAACCCAGACTGGTGCGGTCCCTCAAGGAATCTAACACGCACTGGGTAGAGGAGCTCGACTCCGTGCTATGGGGGCTGCGGACCACGCCAAATCGCACCACCGGATGCACGCCATTTTTTATGGTGTACAGCGCAAAGGCAGTCCTGCCCTGCGACATAATTCATGACTCACCAAAGTGCGCATGTATGAAGAAAGAGAAGCCGAGCTCGATCGGCAGGACAACTTGGACGCCCCGGAGGAGGAGCGTGACGTGGCAAAAGTCCGTTCCGCATTTTATCAACAACAGGCCCAAAGATATCAAAGCAGAGAAGTATGGGCCAAAAATTACAATGTTGGCAAACTAGTTCTACGCCTGCCGGATAAGAAAAAGGACAAACTCAAGCCCAAGTGGGAAGGTCCATTTATAATCGACCAAGTCCTGACTGGTGGGGCGTACCGCCTGCGAGATGCGTTGGATAACTGACTCGAGCCGAACCCGTGGAACGCCACCTGTCTCCGAAGATTCTACGCCTAGCGCTGGACTCTATGTTCGTCTCCTTCCTCTGTCCATTTTTTGCATTTTTCTGTCTTACATTTCTCTCCTTCCCCTCTTTTCTTTTATAGCCCTTAATGGCTTATCTAGTGACGTGCCACTCGCGCTCATTAAACCTGGGAGCTTCTTTAACAGAAGCTTATTTATACGGGCTTCATGCCCAACACATGCGTCAAACTTCCACATGTACCTTTTTCTTCACCATTATATGCATCGATATGACTTAAGTTTTGGCCAAGCTGGGTTGCCTGGCTCCTGTGCTTACCCCTACGTTACCGATTGTTCGGCTAGGCGGTAAAGGGAGCACCTCTGCGATTGTTACTGCCGGGTCAGCCGGATGTGTACCTCAGACTGGGTGAAACCGAAAGCTAGCGTTCTTAAGGGAATATTCGGTCGGTGAGATAAAAGATGATCTTTTTACTCATTTTATGCGCCCCAGATGCTTTTTTCTGTGTATTTTTACGCAGTCCGGACATGCACTTTAGGGCATGCCTCCCAGCGAAAGGAACCCCTAACGGAACTATTCTCTCTGGAAGATGTTTCTTACTAACCATGTAATATAACATAACTAGTCGGGCACTTGTCTGATAAAGCACTAATGACCCCTACGCCTAGTCTCCACGCATACCACGGTTCTTATATAACCGCTATGGTATTCGGACACACTCCGGACCGTCAGGTCCCGAGGTCGAAGCGAAAAGGTCGGCAACGACAAATGATCTACAATCCGGCTAGAAGGCATTACACATGTCAATTCAAAATTACATAGTCATTCTGACTGATTGTATTCCTCTTCTATACCATCTAACATGCTGTCTAATTTACAGTCCTGCTGGGAATACTTCGCGGCCAACTCTACTTGGCCATATACTAAGCTCACAGGGATCTCCTTCCCGTTAGGCCCCATTGGCCCGACCTCGGCCATGTGGTTTGGGTCGGACTTCGTAAAATGGGTCTTCACCATGGCCCAGGCTTCCCTAGCGCCTTGTCGGCAGGCCGATATCTTCCACAACCGGAAGCGCCGCCGAGCTCCCTTCAGCTTCTCCGCAAGCTCTCCAAGGCCCTCGGGCATGGAGTGGGCAGGCCATAAGGCTTGGGCAACACCTCGCATCGCCTGCCGGATTCGCTCGTGCAGTTGCATGAGTTCGGGAAGAAGGTCACCCGTAGAACTGGGCATCTCCTCTGCAGGACGACCTGTGAGCATACCTACAGACATTACTCTGTTAGTCGACTTCTTCGCCGAACTCTTTTTTTCAAAGTTCGTTCAAGCACTTACTAAAAATGCCGCGTCGAAGCCGCTGATTCTCCTTCGTGGAGTCCGACAGCTGGCCACGAACATCTTTAAGTTCGACGTCCAGCTTGGTGTTGGCATCCTGAAGATCATTCTTCTCTCGCCTCACCCTTGTCCAGCTTGTTTGTCTGGATCGAGTCCGGCGCCATCTGCAATATGATTTGTCAGATTTGCACCCACACTGCACAATACTAATCTTTCAAAGTGTATCTTACCTGAGGGGGTCTCTTTGGACTCCCCTGCTACGGCTAGTGCGGCCTCTAGTTGGGCCTTGCACTTTTCCAACTCCTGGGACAGTACAGTATTCTTCTCTGTAAGAACCTGCATATTAAATGATCCTTAAATCAGTTGCTCTAACTGTTTCAAGTCTCGGGGGCTACTGGTATATATATATTTGACCAAAATTTTCTTACCCGTATGTATTTTACATATTGCTCCGTGGCTCTGGGTAAACCATTTTGAGCGGCACGGAGGTACGCATCTCCCGAATTAAAGGCATCTAAAGCCTCTTGGGAGAAACAAGCGTCGCGTAGAACTGTCCGGCGACGCCTGTGGTTCATGGCACTCTCCACTTCAGAATTCGTGGCAGACAGCCTGTCCTCATCCTCTGTCGGAGGAGCGTCCGGTACGCGCCTTGTGCTCGCCTCCACTTCCTGGCCAGCCGTTGGAGTCTGGCTGGTGGAGGCGCGATTGGCAACCTCTCCGGATGTAGTCCGGCGAGGTCTCTTCGTTCTGAAGATAGCACGAATGTTAATATGTCCTGACAGTATAACACCAAGCAGAATAACCTCTTCCACAGCGCGAAATGAGCCTCAACGCCTAAAAATAGCTCGCAGAGGGCGATGAAAACCGCAATGTGCAATACGGAGGCGGGCGTGAGATTGTGCAGCTGGAGGCCGTAGAACTCCAGAAGCCCGCGGAGAAATGGGTGAATTGGAAATCCCAGTCCCCTTATTAGATAGGGGACGAGGCACACCCGCTCTCCTTTAGAAGGATTGGGGGTGTTCTCCGCTTGTTTTCCGCCATTATAGGTGGCGAGACCGGCTTGGACCGGGACCATGCATGCCTGAGGGAGGAATCCCTGGGCCTGAAGTGATGCTAACTTGCTGTGCGGGATGGTGCAACTCTCCCAGTCCCCGGGTTTGGGACCGGAGGGGCGAGGGGAGGAGCTGCGACGGCTGGTCATGTTGGAATGGACCTTTGCTGGAGGCGCTCTGATGATAACTCGCGGAAAGGAGAGGATGTGGTTTGGACCTAAATCCCCCATCCCGTTAAATAGACGGCTCGTTTATACGGCTAGGGGTGTGGATGTAAAAACACCCCGGCTTTTCGCATATTTGTTTGAACACGTGGAAGACGGCCATTATTGGGCATGGAAGCCGAGGAGCACTACATTACAAAAATCGGACATTATTCCTACAGGTACACGAGATTTGGAGAGGAACCCGCCTTGCAATGCCGAACAATCTGCGCGCCGGACTCATTGTCATTGAAGCCTGGTTCGGGGGCTACTGAGGGAGTCCTGGATTAGGGGGTGTTCGGGTAGTCGGACTATACCTTCGGCCGGACTCCTAGACTATGAAGATACAAGATTGAAGACTTCGTCCCGTGTCCGGATGGGACTTTCCTTGGCGTGGAAGGCAAGCTTGGCGATGCGGATATTCAAGATCTCCTACCATTGTAACCGACTCTGTGTAACCCTAACCGGAGGGTTGTAGTCCGTAGGTAATCAATCCCATACACAACAATCATACCATAGGCTAGCTTCTAGGGTGTAGCCTCCTTGATCTCGTGGTAGATCTACTCTTGTACTACCCATATCATCAATATTAATCAAGCAGGAGTAGGGTATTACCTCCATCGAGAGGGCCCGAACCTGGGTAAAACAAAGTGTCCCCTGTCTCCTGTTACCATCCGGCCTAGACGCACAGTTCGGGACCCCATACCCGAGATCCTCCGGTTTTGACACCGACAAAGACTAACACCCATGATGCGGCTATATCTTCCACGTGTCGGGGCATGACTTAGAGGCATAGCCGCATGGTAGGTTTGTCGCAAGAGGGGTAATCTTCACACATCCCATGTACTGAATAAGAAAGGATAAAAAGTTGGCTTACAGTCGCCACTTCACACAAATACAAGTATATATCATACATCATCCAAGGTACAATCAAAGGTCCGACTATGGAACCAAAATAAAGAAAGAAAACCCCAAATGCTAGATCCACGATCGTCCCAATGGGCTCCACTATTGATCATCTGGAAAACAAAACAACACAATGAACACGATCTTCATCGAGCTCCCACTTGAGCTCGATTGCGTCATCTGCACTAGTATGATCGGCACCTGCAACTGTTTGGAAGTATCTGTGAGCCACGAGGACTCAACAATCTCGCACCCGCGAGATCAAGACTATTTAAGCTTATGGGTAGGATAGGGTAATGAGGTGGAGCTGCAGCAAGCACTAGCATATATGGTGGCTAGCTTACGCAAAAGAGAGCGAGAAGAGAAGCAACGCAATGGTCGTGAACTAGAAGTGATCAAGAAGTGATCCTGAAACTACTTACATTCAAACATAACTCCAAAGCCGTCTTAACTTCCCGGACTCCGCCGAGAAGAGACCATCACGGCTACACACGCGGTTGATGCATTTTAATTAAGTTAAGTTCCACGTTCTCTACAACCGGACATTAGCAAATTCCCATCTGCCCATAACCGCGGGCACGGCTTTTGAAAGTTCAAACCCCGCAGGGGTGTCCCAACTTAGTAAACCACAAGCTCTCAGGTCAACGAAGGATATTCCTTCTCCTAGGAGGATTAACACCCACGATGCGGCTATATCTCCCACGTGTCGGGGCACGACTTAGAGGCATAGCCGCAAGGTAGGTTTGTCGCAAGAGGGGTAATCTTAACACATCCCATGTACTGAATAAGAAAGGGATGAAGAGTTGGCTTACAATCGCCACTTCACACAAATACAAGTATATATCATACATCATCCAAGGTAAAATCAAAGGTCTGACTACGGAACCAAAATAAAGAAAGACAACCACAAATGCTAGATCCTCGATCGTCCCAACTGGGCTCCACTACTGATCAACTGGAAAACAAAACAACACAACAAACACGATCTTCATCGAGCTCCCACTTGAGCTCGGTTGCGTCATCTACACTAGTATCATCGGCACCTGCAACTGTTTGGAAGTATCTGTGAGCCACGAGGACTCAACAATCTCGCACCCGCGAGATCAAGACTATTTAAGCTTATGGGTAGGATAGGGAAATGAGGTGGAGCTGCAGCAAGCACTAGCATATATGGTGGCTAGCTTACGCAAAAGAGAGCGAGAAGAGAAGCAACGCAATGGTCGTGAACTAGAAGTGATCAAGAAGTGATCCTGAAACTAGTTACGTTCAAACATAACTCCAAAGCCGTCTTCACTTCCCGGACTCCGCCGAGAAGAGACCATCACGGCTACACACGCGGTTGATGCATTTTAATTAAGTTAAGTTTCAAGTTCTCTACAACCGGACATTAACAAATTCCTATGTGCCCATAACCGCGGGCACGGCTTTCGAAAGTTCAAACCCTGCAGGGGTGTCCCAACTTAGCCCATCACAAGCTCTCATGGTCAATGAAGGATATTCCTTCTCCCAGGAAGACTAACACCCACGATGCGGCTATATCTCCCACGTGTCGGGGCACGACTTAGAGGCATAGCCGCATGGTAGGTTTGTCGCAAGAGGGGTAATCTTCACACATCCCATGTACTGAATAAGAAAGGAATAAAGAGTTGGCTTACAATCGCCACTTCACACAAATACAAGTATATATCATACATCATCCAAGGTACAATCAAAGGTCCGACTATGGAACCAAAATAAAGAAAGACAACCCCAAATGCTAGATCCCGATCGTCCCAACTGGGCTCCAGTACTGATCAACTGGAAAACGAAACAACACAATGAACACGATCTTCATCGAGCTCCCACTTGAGCTCGATTGCGTCATCTTCACTGGTATCATCGGCACCTGCAACTGTTTGGAAGTATCTATGAGCCACGAGGACTCAACAATTTCGCACCCGCGAGATCAAGACTATTTAAGCTTATGGGTAGGATAGGGAAATGAGGTGGAGCTGCAGCAAGCACTAGCATATATGGTGGCTAGCTTACGCAAAAGAGAGCGAGAAGAGAAGCAACGCAATGGTCGTGAACTAGAAGTGATCAAGAAGTGATCCTGAAACTAGTTACGTTCAAACATAACTCCAAAGCCGTCTTCACTTCCCGGACTCCGCCGAGAAGAGACCATCACGGCTACACACGGGGTTGATGCATTTTAATTAAGATGAGTTTCAAGTTCTCTACAACCGAACATTAACAAATTCCCATCTGCCCATAGCCACGGGCATGGCTTCCGAAAGTTCAAACCCTGCAGGGGTGTCCCAACTTAGCCCATCACAAGCTCTCACGGTCAACGAAGGATATTCCTTCTCCCAGGAAGACTAACACCCACGATGCGGCTATATCTCCCACGTGTCGGGGCACGACTTAGAGGCATAGCCGCATGGTAGGTTTGTCGCAAGAGGGGTAATCTTCACACATCCCATGTACTGAATAAGAAAGGGATAAAGAGTTGGCTTACAATCGCCACTTCACACAAATACAAGTATATATCATACATCATCCAAGGTACAATCAAAGGTCCGACTACGGAACCAAAATAAAGAAAGACAACCCCAAATGCTAGATCCCCGATCGTCCCAACTGGGCTCCACTACTGATGTAGCACCCCGTATGTAACTTGCCATATTTGTATTCCAACTCTTGCCTTTTTCCGGCGCTAAGTTATGATATTTCCTCGTTGTCGGGTTTTTGTCTCTGTGTTGTTTTGTCTTTGTCATGCATCTCATATCATGTCATCATGTGCATCGCATTTGCATACTTGTTCGTCTCGTGCACTCGAGCATTTTCCCCGTTGTCCATTTTGCATTTCGGCGCTCCGATGTCCTCCGGTGTCCTTTTCTACCTCTTTTCATGTGCGGGTATTAAACGTTTTCGGATTGGACCGAGACTTGCCAAGAGGCCTTGGTTTACTACCGGTGGATCGCCTGTCAAGTTTCATGCCATTTGGACTTCGTTTGATACTCCAACGGTTAACCGAGGAACCGAGAAGGCCTCATGTGTGTTGCGGCCCAACATCCCTCCAAAGTGGCCCAAAACCCACCTAAACCTCCTCCATCTTCTAGATCGTTCAGTCACGATCGCGTGGATGAAAACCGTGCTCAATTTGGAGCCTCCCTAGCTCCTCTTACCTATAAAAGGCCCTCACCTTCCAAATCGCGGGTCATTTCGCACCCTAACCCTAAAAATCCGCTCCCCGCGCCGCCGGACATGTCCGGAGCGGACCGGCCGCGTCCGCCACCGCCTCCGCGCCAATCACACTGCGACACGTGTGCCCCGCGGTGCCCCACTTCGCCGCTACCCACCGCGGCCCGGAGAGCCCGCGCGCGGCCCTCCCCGACCCGAAGCCGCGCGCCGCCCGCGCCCGCTTCTCCTTCGCCCCCGACGCCGCTCCGTCGCCCTGCCATCGACCTCGAGCTCCGGCGAGCTCTGCAAGTCCGGCCGACGACCGCTCCACCGCCCGAGCACCCCACCTACCCGCCGCGCGCGCCCCTCGTCGTCCTGTGCCGCAGCATCTTCCCCTCCACAGCTCCGGCAGACGACCTCGCCCGCATCCTCCTCTCCGTCGGCAAGTCCCCGGTGACCTCCGGTGAACAGTGTCCTCCGACGATTCTCGAACCCCGTGCCATGAACCCTAGATCTGATCTGGGTGAGGGGTTGACTTTTTGCCCCGTTTTCAGTAATTTTGTGCATTTTTCATCATGGCATAACTCTGCATCCGTAGCTCCATTTTGGGCATGTAGCATATCAAATTGTTCGTCTCGACGAGTACTTCATTTCATCTCATTGCACCATGTTCATTTGAGCTCATATTGATGCCCTAAATGTTGTTGGAAGAGTGCTAGTTTCTGTTAGTTTCAGATTCATATCAGTAATTGGACTTTTGTAATTTTTGCCATGATTGTTGTGTGCCTCCATGAACTTGAGCCCTACATGTGTTTTGAAGTATGCCATGCCATCTTTACAGGTGTGTATGCCATGTATTTTTGTGATCTCTGTGGTGACTAGCACAAGAATGCAAAGTAGCTCTCGTAATGTTGCTGATTTCAGGGACTGAGAAATAGTCTAAGTCTTTGCCCTGTCATTATTTTTATGCCATGTTTCCTTGTTGCTACAGAGTGATCCATGTCTCTTTTGAGCATGTTCAGTAAGGATGTTTTATAGATATTGTTGTGCTCTATCCATCCATGTCTTTGTTTGCAATTATGGAGCACCCTAGATTGAGTCAATTGAGCTTTACTTTTGCTATAAAATGTTCCTGGCAGAATGTTCACGTGTTAAGAATTTTTGCCGAGCTTGTTGTAGTTGATCAATGCATGTTATGTTGTTGTTCTTGCCATGTTTAGCTTCTATGCCATGTCTACTTGCTGGGTGTATGCTTAGTTTGTCATGCAATGCCTCGTGGTGAGTGCATCGAGCTCGTAAACATGCCTACTTAATATCTGTTCTGCCATGTTCCAGTTTTCTGCTAAGTCTGAATCTGTTAACGTTGATTGCTGTGTTCATATGGTTGCCATTGTATTTTCTGATCCCTTTTGGCTTATGGTCAGTAAGGGACTTTTGTTGTATGATTTGAGTAGCTTCATGCCATGCTTTGTTTTGCCATGATATGTTCCTGTAGCATGTTGTTATCGTGCTCTAAACATTGCTTCTTGATGTTAAATTCCTGACTTGTTATTTTCACTAAGTCTGTAACCTGATATCTTTTGCACTTTTGTCATGCTTGTGTGAACATGCTATTGAGTGAATTAGCCATGGCTCAGTGTTCATATTTTGTCAAGGATCTTGAGTGGATCTCTGCCATGTATTTTGTTGCTATGTTAGAGTCCTGTAGCATGTTGTTCTTGATGCATTTAGATGGCCTCGTGTTGTTAATCGCAGATCAGTGCCATATTTGTTTTGCTGGTCATTTGCAAACCGTGCATCCGATTCCGGTGATCTTTATATCGATTTCAACCGAAATCAACTCCTCTTTCCAGTGGCACTCTTGGTTTTCCAAGTTGAGGCCAGGTTCAATCTTTCCTTTCCAAGACATGCATATGCATCGCATATCACATCCCGCATATCATGCCATATCTTGCATCATGTTGCTTGTGCATCGCACTTGGCTGATTGTGTCTCCCTTTGCTTGTGTTCTTGCTTTGAGTAGAGCCGGGAGACGAGTACGTGATCGAGGAGCCCATTGAGTACGTTTACGAGGATCAAGCTAACGTCAACTCAGAGAACCTTGCAGGCAAGACGACCATACCCTCGAAATCACTTCTATCTTTGCTTGCTAGATGCTCGTGAAAGTGCTAGTGATCGACTAGAGGGGAGTGAATAAGCAATTTTTATGAAAGTCTTCAAAACATGGAAGTTTCAAAGACAAACGATAGAAATAAACCTATTACCATACAACGGAAGGTAGACTACACTAGGCAAACCATAGTCAAGAATTCAATGAAGTGAAAGCACAATGACTAATAGCAGCTAGGCAGTAAAGATCAGGTAG
Source organism: Triticum urartu (assembly GCF_003073215.2). Taxonomy (NCBI): domain Eukaryota; kingdom Viridiplantae; phylum Streptophyta; class Magnoliopsida; order Poales; family Poaceae; genus Triticum; species Triticum urartu. Next base: position 256,332,314 of record NC_053027.1, on the reverse strand, counting down.
GAAGATATTGTGAAGCCAATCAGAACAAGCAGTCACTCAGTGAAGACAAAAGATAAAGCAATCATACAATGACTTCACAAGGACCAACAATAAGCAAAGGGAAGGGAAGGATGAAACTAGTGACTCGTTCAAGACAATGATTTGTTGGACCAGTTCCAGTTGCTGTGACAACTGTACGTCTGGTTAGGGAGGCTGAGATTCAACTCAGAAGACCTCGTCTTCACCTTATTCCCCTTGAGCTAAGGACACCCAGTCCTCGCCCAATCACTCTGGTAAGTCTTCAAGGTAGACTTCCAAACCTTCACAGACTTCGTTCACCGGCGATCCACAATGACTCTTGGATGCTCAGAACGCGACGCCTAACCGGCTCGAGGATTCACAGTCCTCAAGTGTAATAAGTCTTCAGATCACACAGACAGGAAGACTTAAGTGATGCCTAACGTTTTTGGCTCTGGGTGTTTAGGGCATTATCCTTGCAAGGAATTCTCTCTCAAAGGCTTCGAGGTGGGTTGCTCTCAAACGACAAAAGCCGTACTCTAACTTTGAGCAGCCAACCGTTTATGGTTGTAGGGGGTGGGCTATTTATAGCCACTAGGCAACCCGACCTGATTTGTCCGAAATGACCCTGGGTCACTAAGGAACTGACACGTGTTCCAACGGTCAGATTTCAAACACACACGGCAACTTTACTTGGGCTACAAGCAAAGCTGACTTATCCAACTCTGGACAAGATTTGCTGTCATAGTCTTCACTCGAAGACATAGGATTTTGGTTAGGCATCACTTCAGTCATTTTGGCTGGTTCTCTTGGACCCCACTTAATAGTACGGTGGTTCCTATGACTCCACAAAGAAGAAAAGGAACAACGAAAGAACTAAGTCTTCGCGCTCCATAGTCTTCATGCGATGTCTTCTCATGTCATAGTCTTCAATGTGAATGTCTTCACATACCACCTTTGACTTCAATGTCTTCATACATTTTTAGGGGTCATCTCTGGTAGGAAAACCAAATCAATGAGGGACTTCTACCTGTGTTATCCTGCAATTCTCACAAACACATTAGTCCCTCAACTAGGTTTGTCGTCAATACTCCAAAACCAACTAGGGGTGGCACTAGATGCACTTACAATCTCCCCCTTTTTGGTGATTGATGACAAACTAGTTGAAGTTTTCAACGGGGAATAAAATATGTGAAATTGTAAAGGATAGGTTATTGTCTTCATAAGTGGAAAAGGCTCCCCCTGAAGATGTGCATATAAGTAATTTGCTTTTGGTATGCAAATGCACATGGCAGGTTGTACTTGTGGAGATCCTCTTCAACTTATGATGACAATTCATCATGCATGAGAAGTATGTGAAGATAATGACATGCATAATGAAAAATGGACGTCTGCAAAATGATCTAAGTGCGGAATTTATCGTCGCACATGCGGAATTTATCATCGCATCACAGTAAAGCAAATAAGTAGCAGACGACCATTGAGTTTGAGTGTTACAACTCAAAGAACCAAATGTATCAAAACGCAAGAGTTGTAAACACTAGGCAAAATATAAAACCACTGCCCATATGGACCCGCTTGAAGACTATCAAACTCATATGCTTCTCCCCCTTTTGTCAGTAAGGACCAAAAAGGTTTGAAGACATAGATCATCTACTCGTTCCCATGGGGAGTAGGTGAAGCAACAGGGTCGTCGGTGTTGATAGGCGGCGCAGACGAACTTGGGGCAGTGTCGATGCGTGCAGAAGTAGGGGGCGGTGAAGTAGCATCGTCTTCATCATCGATCACTCTGGCATTCACAGTTGCCGCGGAGGAAGAGAACTCAGAGTCTTCAAGAGACGGAGTTCGTCGCAGCACAGTCCTTCTTGGAGGTGTGGAGTCAAACTTGAAGCATTCAGAGAAGCCATCCTCTTGAAGATCATCCTCAGAGCACATAAGCGTCAGCCCTTTCCATGTACGCCGACAGGTTTCATGGGCAACAAAGGCATTCTTGGTGGCAAGATTGCGAATCATGTTTACGTCCACCAAGAGGCTTTGCATTTGGCGCTTCAGCCAGTCATGATGCTTATCCTGTTTCTCATGAAGGGCAACCAGAAGCTCTCGGTCATTGAGAACACGAGATCGCTTCTTGGGCCGTTGGGCAATGGTGCTTTCAGTGGCTTTAGTGAGGGCACGATGAGGTGCACGTGTAGTACCAGCCAGAGGATAAACACGAGTGACTGCTTGAACTCCTTCAATGTTTTGAGAGAAGCTTTGATTCTCAGCATTTTGAAGACTAAGGGGCTCCTTGGCAGGCTCTGGATAGATGGCTTCAACTGACATATCAACGTCAGGCAGAAAGATCCGATGATTGCGAGCAGAGGGCTGATAGGTGACAGCTGAGTGTAGTTTGATCAGCCGCATAATCCATGGAGCGTAAAACTTCAAGCCAAAAATGTCAGATCCTGATGCAGCAAGCTGGAAAATGAAGAAATCTTGTGCATTGAAGCTTTTGCCATGAAGAATATGAAAGACCAAAGTCTTCATTGCGCCTTCTAGCTTGGCATGTGGAGAATGTCCTTTGATTGGCCAAAGAGTTCGCCTTATGATGTGATAGATAGTACGTGGCAGATACTCAAGGTCTTCAACAAAGAACTCCTTAGGATATTCAGCATCTGGAGGCAAAGGCTTCATCATGCTGAGCATCTGACTCATATTGGGCTCAGGCTTGTGGAAGATGCTTTCCATAGCAGCACTGTGAAGCTGACAACCAGGTTCATACAGATCTCCTGGAGTGGGCAGGCCACTAAGCTCAATGATATCAAAGGCTTTGGCTTCATGATGAACATTGCCTGTCATCCACTCAAGGACCCAAGTCTTCGGATCCCTGTTGTAGCCACGGATAAGAAGAGTGGCATAGAATTGGAGCAACAGTTCTTCATTCCAGTGCTCCTTATCAGTGACGAACTGCAGCAAGCCAAACTCTCTGAAGCAATCCAGAGCTTCTTCCAAACAGGGCTGACCAGTTATGGCTTTAGTGTCAAGACGCATATGTGGGAAAATGCGACCTTGATTGTACAGAATGCATGAGTAATAACTTTGCTACTGATAGCTCCAGAACCGATCAGAAGATATTCTTGCCTTTGAGTAGGGGTTCTTGGCACTATTGAAGAAGGTGTTGTGTGCCTTGAAGCCATTGATATTGAACGATCCGGGTGCATATGCAGTGCCTGGAAACCTGGGCAACCTTGGTATTGGCTTTTGAACCTGAGGCCTGCGCTCAACGTGATAGTCAAACTGAGGACCAGCAGCAGGCGGAGGAGTCAGAAAAGGCCATTTGATAGTGACAAGTTGGCCATAGTTGAATGCTTGCTCGATAGTGTGTGGCCGAGGTGGCAGAACAGGAGCGGTGACATTAACAGAGGCGTTAGGCTGCACAACAGAGGCTTCAGGAGCAGTTGCATCATTGGCTTCATTGACTTCTGGCACATTGGTTGGTGCAGGCTCCATATTTGCTTCAGCCATGACTACATCATTGGCTTCATTTGTGTTGGTGGTGGCAGCCTCAAGATTCTCAACCTCCACTTGATGAGCTGGAGGGTCGGGCACAGACACGTTCTCCTCGAGAACAACTTCTTTAGTAATGGGGGGGGGAGTAGGGACACGTTCTTCTTCTTGTTTGTCGTCGGCTGATGCAGCCGGAATGTCTTCAGTAGCTTTAGCCTCAGACTCGGAGACATTCACAGTAGGAGTGGCATCTGGAAACACTTGATGTGCAACAGATTGGTGTGGCACTTCTCCTTCTGGAACGCTCGAAAGAGGGACTTGAGGCCTTGGTCCTTTGCGAAGCCTGCGTATTGCTGGCGACGCCTGTGGAGATGGAGTTGGCTGGGCCTCAAAGTCATCTTCTTCTTGCACTGATGGAGTTGCTTGCGGTTGGGGAGAGCTTGGAGTGTCTTGTCTCTGTGGGTGATCAGCCCACGATGCATCCTGAGCAGCTGGCGTCAGAGGACGACCAATGCTGATGAGTTCGTTGTGCGTAAGCACAGGCGATGATACCAGTTGGTGCTCGATCTGAGGAAGGATTTCATCATCTTCAACATTGTCATGGTGACCAATGTCTTCAGCAGTGGTGGGGTCAACTGCTGGAATGTCTTCAGCATTAGGAGCCTCTGTGGAAGCAGGCTCATGAACAATCAGTTGGCGCTCATGGTGTTCAGATGCACGGCGAACCATTGAGATAGGTTCAACAACTAAGGGCTCTGTGGGAGCAGCCCGATCCTTCTTGGTTTTGCGCTTCTTCTTAGAGGGAGCGACATCAGAAGCTTCAGGATTTTTCCTTTTTCTGGCTTCAGCCTCGGCAATCCTTGTCTTCTTCAGTTCTGAAGCAGTTGACCTGACCTTTGGCTTCGAGCCAGTCATGCTGCTTGGGAAGACTATGCGAGGTTCTTCCTGCCTCGAAGGTGCAGATTGGTCAGTTGAGGGCTTCTTCTTCTTTGCAGCCATTCTTGGGTCGATACCAGGACGACCAAGAGCCTTGCGTTTCTCAGCCTCATTGTAGGCTTGCACACACTTGTCAGCCAGGCTGTTCATGCGCTCACGAGAACCTTGAGCTTCTTCACGCTTCTTGAGAAAGGCTTCTTTGAGCTCGTGCAGCATGATCTTGAAGTTTTTGACATATTGCACGCTGAGCTTGGCCATGTGCTTCTTGAACTGAGCTTTCTCATAGTCGATCTTTTGCTTTAGTTCAACGATGCGCTGAGCTAGAGCTAGCTCAGAAGCAATGGCGCCAGTGAAGGCGACACTGAGGCCAATTGAAGTTGCAGGTCTTTAAAGCTAAGGTTGGGCATGTCAAACCACTCATCGATGAAGTTATGGATGATTGCCACATAAAAGAGAGGCAAATCATTGAAGATCTCTACTTCTTCCTTGCTCTTGATCAGTTGCTCAAGAGCGTCATCTGCAAGATCTTCATCGCTGGACAGATCAATGGCGTCATTCCGCAGAATAGCAGCAGCAGTCAATGCCTGATCAGTATTCTTTCTCATCTCAGTATTCTTGGAGATACGTGATAGATCTTCAGACTGCACACTGTCTTCAGGAGGTGCAGTAGCCAGTGGCTTCGCATGTAAGACCTTTGGTGCAAGAGCAGGCTTTGAAGCTTTAGGCTTCTTCAGTTTCTTTGGCTTCGGCGGTGCAGGCGCTTCATCAGATTCAGCGTCATCTGCAGGCTCATCCACGGTTGTCCCTTGAACCATGATATGAGTGATGAGACCTTCCAGGTTGTAGAAGGGCCCAACAAGATTGGGTTCAGCTTCGCGGGTGCCATCGGCACGGGGAGCAGAAGGACCAGGGTTGAAGTCTAGTCCCAATGACTTCTTGTTCTGCTTAGCCGAATTCTTGGCAAACTGGAAGTTGTGCTTGAACAGATTGTCGTCACGACACCAGAGCAATGACGATGGGTCAGCATCTACAGGCTGTGGTCCACGGACCATGCAGGGATAGAAGCCTTGTTCAATGGCTTCATCTCTGGACCTGGGTTGAAGATTTCTGTATAGGATATCTCTCCATGGTTGCTTGATGGCATTCTTCTCTGCATATTCCTGGGTCACAAACCTGTACTTGAACCATTGCTCAGCCCAGTACCTTCGAATCCATTGGATTCGTGTCTTGCGCTGATTGTAATCCTCTTCTGGGTCTGTCTTGTACAGCTCTCAGAGGTCATCAGGCAGATCTCTTGATGTTCCCCCTCGACGCTGGCGGCCACCCTTCCTTGCTGATTTCTCTGTAGCCATGAGCTTCAAACTGAATGGTTTCAACACGTTCAAAGGTTTCAAAGGCTTCCGCTTGCTAGTCAAATAGGAACTGGCTTCGGAAGAATTTATATGATGCAGTAAGAATTCTGCAAATGAATGCAGACTATGAGAACCAAGGGATTCTCCCATGGACATGTACCTGTGACAGCATTAAGGTGCGAAGGAAGGGGAAGAGGTCATATGCATTCTCAGAAGATTTTGAAGATAAATCAGTTTAGAAGACATTGACCTCATAGTGCGAAGACATTCACTCATAGATAGAGAGTTGGTTCCAGATTTGTACGAATCCACGAATAAGTACAAGTGAGGAATCTAACTACTTTGTGAAGCATAAGTGAACATACTAGGCATATTATGAGATGCAGTGTGAAATAGATCCAACTTGTGTGAACAGAAACTGCTTGTGGTAGAAAGTGATGTATCTATAGAATCAAAGGGGCTGTAAGAAAAGAAGTTTTATTTACCACACGAAGAACTGCTAGACGGAGTGGGAGAGGAGGCCGAGCAGATTGATCGTCCGTGCCCTAACTAGGCGACGGAGGACTCCTATGGCGATGGCGGAGAAGACGATGTCCGCGGCCGGCGTGAAGACGGCGTTGGTGAGGTCGCGGCAACTAAGTGCTTCGTTGCCGGCGTCGTCGAGGGAGAGCGGTGGCGCTAGGGTTTGTGCGAGAGTGGAAGAAAGGATAATGACTGTGGTGAGGCGTGTATTTATAGAGACAGGGACAGCATAGTGTTATTACACAGGTGCCCCAGGCGATTCACATCTGAAGGACACGTGGCCATCATGCAACATATCGGAGGTTGTTCCACGTTCCCCCGCACACCTGGATTGTCGGGTGGTCGTTCCCACTTCTCCGGGTTTCAGGTGAAGGAATTAGCATTGAAAACGAACTTAATGTTTGTCTCTGGATCTTCTGCTGACAAGGACGCAGAGAAGATATTCGACAGTTTCAATAGAATGCATATGATTTGGAGAGATAGAGTTTGAGATAGAAAGCATAGAGAGGTTAGGGTCCGATCACATTCGCTTAGTTCAAAAGATTCAACAAGAAGACATTGCTATAAGTGAATGCTGTAGAGGACAGAACACTAGTACATATATATATATATTAGATGAGAAGGATAGTCAAATCAACATAGTGAAGATAATCATGAAGACAAGTTGAGATTGAAGCCAAACCAAATGTGAAGACATACCAAACGTAACGCCATGAGTGAAACACTTCAAACAGAAAAATTTGGTGGTGGCGTTACCCACCGTATAGGAAGTATTAGACCCAGACATGGCGCACAATTATCATGGCGCTCCGAAGTCAAATTCCACATTAATGTATTCACACTTAGAATGTAAGTCTTCATTGATTGAAGATATACTTTACTTCGTGTGTTGCACATCTAAGTCATCAATATGCATAAGTGTTAGGATGTGTGCCTGATCACAGGACATTTGAGGATTCCAAGATATTTAGCTCACACCGTAACTTGCAAAACTCTTCTCATCCAAGGGCTTGGTGAAGATATCTGCCAATTGCTCTTCAGTGTTTACGTGTATGATATCAATATCTTCCTTCACAACATGATCTCTGAGAAAGTGATGACGAATTTCAATGTGCTTTGTCTTCGAGTGCTGAACTGGGTTGTTGGCAATCTTGATGGCGCTTTCGTTGTCGCAGTAGAGTGGCACTTGCTTCAGATGAATGCCATAGTCTTGAGTGTTTGCTTCATCCACAGAAGCTGAGCGCAGCAAGATCCAGCAGCAATGTATTCAGATTCAGCAGTGGAGAGAGTATACACAGTTCTGCTTCTTTGAAGACCAACATACAAGTGATCATCCTAGAAAATGACATGTGCCTGATGTAGACTTGCGATCCACCTTGTCACCAGCATAATCAGCATCCGAGAATCCAACCAGATCAAACTCTGAGCCCTTTGGATACCATAATCCTAATGTTGGGGTGTGAGCCAAATATCAAAGAATTCGCTTCACAACTAAGTGATGCGATTCCTTTGGTGTCGCTTGGAATCGAGCACACATGCAAACACTAAGCATAATATCTGGCCTAGATGCACATAGATAAAGTAAATAACCAATCATGGAGCGGTATACCTTTTGATCGAACTCTTTAACATTTTCGTCGGGACCCAGATGATGTTTGGCGGGCATTGGCGTCGTGAAGCCTTTGAAGTCTTGCATCCCAAATTTCTTCAGGCAATCTTTGAGGTACTTCTCTTGAGATATGAAAATGTCGTTGCGTTGCTGACGTATTTGAAGACCAAGGAAGAACTTTAGCTCACCCATCATGGACATCTGATATTGCTCTTGCATCATATATCCAAGCTCGTCTGTGTATTTCTGATTGGTGCAGCCGAAGATAATGTCATCCACATATATTTGGCACACAAATAGTTCACCATCATATGTCTTCGTGAAGAGAGTGGGGTCGAGGGAACCAAGTTTGAAGCCTTTGCTCTTCAGGAAGTATTTGAGTGTGTCGTACCAAGCCCGAGGGGCTTGTTTGAGGCCATATAGCGCCTTGTTGAGCTTGTACACCATGTCAGGATGTTTTGGATCTTCAAAGCCAGGCGGTTGTGCAACATACACTTCTTCGTCAATCTTGCCATTGAGAAAAGCGCTCTTCACATCCATTTGATACAGAAGAATGTTATGATGATTTGCATAGGCCAGTAGTATGCGTATGGCTTCAAGTCTAGCCACAGGAGCAAATGTTTCATCGAAGTCAATCCCTTCAACTTGAGTGTACCTTGAGCAACGAGACGAGCTTTGTTTCTGACAACTTGACCATGCTCATCTTGCTTGTTGCGATATATCCATTTGGTGCCTATTATATTGTGCTTGCGAGGATCAGGACTCTTAACCAGTTCCCATACATTATTCAGCTCAAACTGTTGAAGCTCTTCTTGCATAGCTTGAATCCATTCAGGTTCCATGAAGGCTTCTTCAACTTTCTTGGGTTCAGATATTGAGACAAATGCGAAGTTCCCACAGAAATTTGCTAGCTGTGTTGCCCTTGAACGAGTGAGTGGACCAGGTGCATTGATGCTATCAATTATTCTCTCAATCTGTACTTCATTTGCGACACGAGGATGTACAGGACGAAGATTTTGCTCTTGCTGATCATTGTCATCGTTAGAAGGATTGTCTTCAGGCTGAGCATTGTCTTCAGGTTGATCATTGTCTTCAGGTTGATCAGGTGCGGAGATGATAAGTTCCTCTTCAGGCTGAGTTTTAGAAGGTATGATTTCTCCAGTTCCCATAAGTTTAATTGATTCACTGGATGGAACTTCATCTAGCACATTTGGCAGGTGCTCTCTTTGTGAGCCGTTAGTCTCATCGAACTGCACATCCACTGTTTCAACCACTTTATAATGAAAGAGGTTGAAGACTCTGTAGGAGTGCGAATCCTTTCCATATCCAAGCATAAAACCTTCATGTGCTTTTGGTGCAAATTTTGAAGTGTGATGTGGATCCTTGATCCAACACCTGGCACCAAATACTCTGAAGTAACTGACATTTGGCTTCTTGCCTGTAAGGAGCTCATAAGATGTCTTGTTCAGAAGCTTGTGAAGATAAACACGGTTGATGATATGGCATGCAGTATCAATGGCTTCAGGCCAGAACTTTCTTGGAGTCTTGTATTCATAAAGCATCGTCCGGGCCATCTCAATAAGTGTTCTGTTCTTGCGTTCCACGACGCCATTCTGCTGTGGTGTGTACGGAGCTAAGAATTCATATGTAATGCCCAAAGTATCAAGATAAGTGTCTAGACTAGTGTTCTTGAATTCGGTGCCGTTATCACTTCTGATGTGCTTGATCTTGACGCCATAGTTGTTCATGGCTCGATTGGCGAAGCGCCTGAAGACATCCTGCACTTCAGTCTTGTAGAGGATTATATGCACCCAAGTATATCTTGAATAACCATCAACAATGACAAAGCCATAGAGACAAGCAGTAGTAGTAAGAGTTGAGTAATGAGTGGGACCGAAAAGATCCATGTGGAGCAGTTCAAAGGGTTGAGTCGTTGTCATGATTGTCTTCGAGGGATGCTTGGCCCTCGTTATCTTTCCTACTTCACAGGCACCGCATAAGTGATCCTTCTTGAACTTGACGCCCTCGATGCCTATGACATGCTTCTTCCTTGCAAGGGTGTGGAGGTTCCTCATGCCAGCATGCCCTAGCCTCCGATGCCAGAGCCAACATTCAGAAGCTTTTGCTAGAAGACATACGGCAAGTTGTGGTCCTGCTGTGAAATCTACCATGTACAAATCATCTTTCCGATACCCTTCAAATACTAGTCTTGTCAGATTCCATTAGAGATGAATATCTGAATTACGAGTTTGGCACAGAATTAAGACATTGTGGAAATTGTTTCACAACTAATACAGCCTGGAACACCATAGTGTGATGGTGTGTCCGAACATCATAACTGCACCCTATTGGATGTGATGCATACCATGATGTCTCTTATCGAATTACCACGATAGTTTATGGGTTAGGCATTAAATACAACCACATTCACTTTAAATAGGGCACCACGTAATTCCGATGAGATGACACCATATGAACTATGGTTTAGAGAAACCTAAGTTGTCATTTCTTAGAAGTTTGGGGCTGCGACGCTTATGTGAAAAAGTTTTAGGCTGATAAGCTCGAACCCAAAGCGGATAAATGCATCTTCATAGGACACCCAAAACAGTTGGGTATACCTCCTGTCTCAGATCCGAAAGCAATAAGGGATTGTTTCTAGAATCGGGTCCTTTCTCGAGGAAAAGTTTCTCTCGAAAGAATTGAGTGGGAGGATGGTGGAGACTTGATGAGGTTATTGAACCTTCACTTCAACTAGTGTGTAGCAGGGCACAGGAAGTTGTTCCTGTGGCACCTACACCAACTAAGTGGAAGCTTATGATAGTGATCATGAAACTTCACATCAAGTCGCTCCCAAACGTCGTAGGATGACAAGGATGCGTACTACTTCAGAGTGGTACGTGATCCTATCTTGGAAGTCATGTTGCTAGACAACAATGAACCTACGAGCTATGGAGAAGCGATGGTGGGCCCGGATTCCGATAAATGGCTCGAGGCCATAAAATCCGAGATAGGATCCATGTATGAAAACAAAGTGTAGACTTTGGAAGAACTACTTGATGGTCGTAAGGCTGTTAGGTACATATGGATTTTTAAGGAAGACGGACAATGATGGTAAATGTCACCATTAAGAAAGCTCGACTTGTCGTTAAGATGTTTTTCGAGAAGTTCAAGGAGTTGACTATGATGAGACTTTCACACTCGTAGCAATGCTAAGAGTCTGTTGGAATTATATTAGCGATTACTGCATTATTTATGAAATCTTGCAGATAGGATGTCAAAACATTGTTTCCTCGATGATTTTCTTGAGGAAAGGTTGTATGTGATACAACCGGAAGGTTTTGTAAATCCTGAAAGATGCTAATAAGTATGCAAAGCTCCAGCAATCCTTCTGTGGACTGGAGTAAGCATCTCGGAGTTGGAATGAATGCTTTGATGATGATCAAAGATTTTGGGTTTATACAAAGTTTATGAGAAACTTGTATTTCCAAAGAAGTGAGTGGGAGCACTATAGAATTTCTGATGAGTATATGTTGTTGACATATTGTCGATCAGAAATGACGTAGAATTTCTAGAAAGCATATAGGGTTATTTGGAAAGTGATTTTTCAATGGAAAGGCTGGATTAAGCTACTTGAACATTGAGCATCAAGATCTATAAGGATAGATCAAAACGCTTAATGGTACTTTCAAATGAGCACATACCTTGACATGATCTTGAAGGTGTTCAAGATGGATCAGTCAAAGAAGGAGTTCTTGCCTGAGTTGTAAGGTATGAAGTTAAGACTTAAAGCTCGACCACGGCAGAATAGAGAGAAAGGACGAAGGTCGTCCCCTATGCTTAAGACATAGGCTCTACAGTATGCTATGCTGTGTACCGCACCTGAAGTGTGCCTTGCCATGAGTCATCAAGGGGTACAAGAGTGATCCAAGAATGGATCACAGGACAGCGGTCAAAGTTATCCTTAGTAACTAGTGGACTAAGGAATTTTCTCGATTATCCTTAGTAAACTGGATTCGTATAGTAGAACAGTTATTTGGAATAGCTCCAAATGTAGCGTAGTAGTTGCATCTACAAAATGACATAAGAAATTTGTGAAGTACATACGGATCTGAAAGATTCAGACCCGTTGACTAAAACCTCTCTCACAAGCAAAACATGATCAAACCCAGAACTTATCGAGTGTTAATCACATGGTAAATGTGAACTAGATTATTGACTCTAGTAAACTCTTTGGGTGTTAGTCACATGGGGATGTGACCTTGAGTGTTAATCACATATCGATGTGAACTGGATTATTGACTCTAGTGCAAGTGGGAGACTGTTGGAAATATGCCCTAGAGGCAATAATAAATTAGTTATTATTATATTTCCTTGTTCATGATAATCGTTTATTATCCATGCTAGAATTGTATTGATAGGAAACTCAGATACATGTGTGGATACATAGACAACACCATGTCCCTAGTAAGCCTCTAGTTGACTAGCTCGTTGATCAATAGATGGTTACGGTTTCCTGACCATGGACATTGGATGTCGTTGATAACGGGATCACATCATTAGGAGAATGATGTGATGGACAAGACCCAATCCTAACCCTAGCACAAGATCATGTAGTTCGTATGCTAAAGCTTTTCTAATGTCAAGTATCATTTCCTTAGACCATGAGATTGTGCAACTCCCGGATACCGTAGGAATGCTTTGGGTGTACCAAACGTCACAACGTAACTGGGTGACTATAAAGGTACACTACAGGTATCTCCGAAAGTGTCTGTTGGGTTGGCACGAATCGAGACTGGGATTTGTCACTCCGTGTAAACGGAGAGGTATCTCTGGGCCCACTCGGTAGGACATCATCATAATGTGCACAATGTGATCAAGGAGTTGATCACGGGATGATGTGTTACGGAACAAGTAAAAGAGACTTGCCGGTAACGAGATTGAACAAGGTATCGGGATACCGACGATCGAATCTCGGGCAAGTATCATACCGCTAGACGAAGGGAATTGTATACGGGATTGATTAAGTCCTTGAGATCGTGGTTCATCCGATGAGATCATCGTGGAACATGTGGGAGCCAACATGGGTATCCAGATCCCGCTGTTGGTTATTGACCGAAGAACGTCTCGGTCATGTCTGCATGTCTCCCGAACCCGTGGGGTCTACACACTTAAGGTTCGATGACGCTAGGGTTATAAAGGAAGCTTGTATGTGGTTACCGAATGTTGTTCGGAGTCCCGAATGAGATCCCGGACGTCACGAGGAGTTCCGGAATGGTCCGGAGGTAAAGATTTATATATAGGAAGTCCTATTTCGGCCATCGGGACAAGTTTCGGGGTCATCGGTATTGTACCGGGACCATCGGAAGGGTCCCGGGGGCCCACCGGGTGGGGCCACCTATCCCGGAGGGTCCCATGGGCTGAAGTGGGAAGGGATCCAGCCCAAAGTGGGCTGGGGCGCTACTTCCCTTATGGCCCATGCGCCTAGGGTGAAGGGGGAACCCTAAGGAAGAGTCCCAAGGAGGGAAGGCACCTCCTAGGTGCCTTGGGGGGGAGGGAAACCTCCCCTGGCCGCCGCCCCCTAGGAGATTGGATCTCCTAGGGCTGGCGCACCCCCCCTTGGGCTCCCTATATATAGTGAGGGTAGGAGGCCTCTTGAGAACACCCCTTATGCCTTTGGTGCAGCCCCTCCCTCTCTCCCAAGTCCTTCTCCTCTCCCTGGTGCTTGGCGAAGCCCTGCAGGATTGCCACGCTCCTCCACCACCACCACGCCGTTGTGCTGCTGTTGGATGGAGTCTTCCTCAACCTCTCCCTCTCTCCTTGCTGGATCAAGGCGTGGGAGACGTCACCGGGCTGTACGTGTGTTGAACGCGGAGGTGCCGTCCGTTCGGCACTAGGATCTCCGGTGATTTGGATCACGACGAGTATGACTCCATCAACCCCGTTCACTTGAACGCTTCCGCTTAGCGATCTACAAGGGTATGTAGATGCACTCTCCTTCCCCTCGTTGCTAGTCTCTCCATAGATAGATCTTGGTGACACGTAGGAAAATTTTGAATTTCTGCTACGTTCCCCAACATGAACATGGCGGTTTGATGAAACGTGCTCATATTCATAGGCCTGAGTACGGTTTCACTGCAAAACATTTGCGTTAGTGAGACTCAGGTGAGTCCTCTGTCTGTATGAAGCCTTTGGACCGTATGAAGCCTGTGGTCTGTGATTTGTCTTCTTCACCTGTGGTGTCATGATGACATTCACAGGAAGATTCTCCAAACACCTTTTCGGCACCCAGACCTTCTTCATAGGCGGTCCATTCCTGCAGTTAGTACCAATATACCTGGCAAACACTTCACCATTCTGATTCTTAAACAGTTTATAGTTTGCATCAAAGGATTCATCAATAACAATGGGATTAGCACAAGTGAAGCCAGATAGAGTGGATGGATCCGCTGAAGGTTCCTTTGTAGCAACCCATGTGGTTTTGGGGTACTGCTCAGGTTTCCAGTAAGAGCCATCAGCATTCATTTTCCTTTCGAACCCAACACCCTCTTTCCTTGGGTTTCGGCTCAGGATCTGCCTTTTGAGGACATCACATAGTGTCAGATGCCCTTTGAGACTTTTGTACATCCTTGTTTCAAGCAATGTCTTCAACCTAGCATTCTCATCAGCAATAGCAGTGGTATCCTCAGTAGAGGGGTTAGTTACCACTCAACAGTTGAAGATATTGCAACAGTAGCAGCAGTAGAACACTCAGCAACAGAAGTAGCGTTGTCACACTCGATGCATTTAAGACATGGTGGTTCAAATCCTTCCTGAGCAGAACTGATATGTTCGACGCGAAGTGACTCGTTTTCCTTTTGAAGATCTTCATGAGCCGCTCTCAATTTCTCAAGATCTTGCTTCCTTTGAAGATAATCATAGGAAAGCTTTTCATGAGTTGTTGAGAGCGTTTCATGACGACTTTCAAGTTCCTCATACTTAACGTGAAGATTTTTTATGTCTTCAATTAAGGACTGAGATCGAGTCATTTCAGCATCTAACAGATCATCGCTTTTGTCTAATAGTTTTTGAATATGTTCCATAGCTTTCTGTTGTTCAGTTGCAATTTTAGCAAGTGTTTTGTAGCTGGGTTTTGAACCACAATCAGAGTCATCTTCACTAGATGTTTGATAGTGAGTAGTGCGTGTGTTTACCTTGGCACCGCGTGCCATGAAGCAGTAGGTAGGAGCGGAGTAGTCCTTGTCATTTGCATCGGTGTCGGTGATGAAGTTATTGTCATCAGTGTTGAAGATGGACTTGGCAACATATGCTGTAGCCAGACTCCTGAATCGGACTCCTCCTCAGACTCCACCTCCGCCTCCTCAGAAGTGGACTCCTCCTCTGAATCCATTTCCTTTCCAACAAACGCACGGGCCTTGCCAGATGAGCTCTTCTTGTGTGATGAAGACTTTGAGGAAGACTTGGAAGAAGACTTTGAGTATTTCTTTTTCTTCTTATCGTCAGAGTCATATTCCTTGCTCTTCTTCTTCTTCTTGTTCTCATTGTCCCACTGCGGACACTCAGAGATGTAGTGGCCAGGTTTCTTGCACTTGTGGCATGTTCTCTTCTTGTAGTCATGAGCAGAAGCTTCATCATTCCTTGAGCTTGATCGTGAAGACTTTCTGAAGCCTTTCTTCTTGGTGAAATTTTGGAACTTCTTCACAAGCATAGCAAGCTCCTTTCCAATGTCTTCAGGATCATCAGAACTGCTGTCAGATTCTTCTTCAGATGAGGAGACAACTTTTGCCTTCAAGGCACGAGTTCGCCCATAGTTGGGACCGTAGATGTCTCTTTTCTCAGAAAGCTGAAACTCATGTGTGTTGAGTCTCTCAAGTATGTCAGACAGATCGAGTGTCTTGAAATCAGGACGTTCTTGAATCATCCGGGCTAGGGTGTCAAACAAGCTGTCAAGTGATCTCAGGAGTGTCTTGACGACTTCATGCTTGGTGATCTCAGTGGCGCTGAGAGCTTGAAGCTCATTTGTGATGTCGGTGAGTCAATCAAACGTGAGCTGGATGTTCTCATTGTCATTTCTCTTGAAGCGGTTGAAGAGGTTGTGAAGGACACTGATTCTCTGATATCTCTGGGTTGAGACGCCTTCATTGACCTTGGAGAGCCAGTCCCATACTAGCTTAGATGTTTCCAAAGCACTCACGCGGCCATACTGTCCTTTGGTCAGATGACCACAGATGATGTTCTTGGCAGTGGAGTCCAGTTGAACGAACTTCTTGACATTAGCAGCGGTGACTCCTTCACCAGCCTTGGGAACGCCATTCTTGACGACATACCATAGGTCGACATCAATGGCTTCAAGATGCATGTGCATCTTGTTCTTCCAGTAGGGATATTCAGTTCCATCGAAGACGGGGCAAGCAGCGGAGACTTTAATTATCCCTGCAGTCGACATAGCTAAAACTCCAGGTGGTTAAACTGAATCACACAGAACAAGGGAGTACCTTGCTCTGATACCAATTGAAAGTGCTAGTGATCGACTAGAGGGGGTGAATAGGCGATTTTTATGAAAGTCTTCAAAACATGGAAATTTCGAAGACAAACGATAGAAATAAACCTATTACCATACAGCGGAAGGTAGACTACACTAGGCAAACCATAGTCAAGTATTCAATGAAGTGAAAGCACAATGACTAATAGCAGCTAGGCAATAAAGATCAGGTAGGAAGATATTGTGAAGCCAATCAGAACAAGCAGTCACTCAGTGAAGACAAAAGATAAAGCAATCATACAATGACTTCACAAGGACCAACAATAAGCAAAGGGAAGGGAAGGATGAAACTAGTGACTTGTTGAAGACAGTGATTTGTTGGACTAGTTCCAGTTGCTGTGACAACTGTACGTCTGGTTAGGGAGGCTGAGATTCAACTCAGAAGACCTCGTCTTCACCTTATTCCCCTTGAGCTAAGGCACCCAGTCCTCGCCCAATCACTCTGGTAAGTCTTCAAGGTAGACTTCCAAACCTTCACAGACTTCATTCACCAGCGATTCACAATGACTCTTGGATGCTTAGAACGCAATGCCTAACCGGCTGGAGGATTCATAGTCCTCAAATGTAATAAGTCTTTAGATCACACAGACAGGAAGACTTAAGTGATGCCTAACACTCTTTGGCTCTGGGTGTTTAGGGCTTTATCCTCGCAAGGAATTCTCTCTCAAAGGCTTCGAGGTGGGTTGCTCTCAAACGACAAAAGCTGTACTCTAACTCTGAGTAGCCAACCGTTTATGGTTGTAGGGGGTGGGCTATTTATAGCCACTACGCAACCCGACCTGATTTGTCCGAAATGACCCTGGGTCACTAAGGAACTGACACGTGTTCCAACGGTTAGATTTCAAACACACACGGCAACTTTACTTGGGCTACAAGCAAAGCTGACTTATCCAACTCTGGACAAGATTTGCTGTCATAGTCTTCACTAGAAGAAATAGGATTTTGGTTAGGCATCACTTCAGTCATTCTGACTGGTTCTCTTGGACCCCACTTAACAGTACGGTGGTTCCTATGACTCAACAAAGAAGAAAAGGAACGATGAAATAACTAAGTCTTCGCGGTCCATAGTCTTCATGCGATGTCTTCTCATGTCATAGTCTTCCATGTGAATGTCTTCACATACCACCTTTGGCTTCAATGTCTTCATACATTTTTAGGGGTCATCTCTGGTAGGAAAACCGAATCAATGAGGGACTTCTACCTGTGTTATCCTGCAATTCTCACAAACACATTAGTCCCTCAACTAGGTTTGTCGTCAATACTCCAAAACCAACTAGGGGTGGCACTAGATGCACTTACAGCTCGCTCTTTTGCTATGCATATGCTACGATACCTACAACTTGCTTATCATGCCTCCCATATTGCCATGTCAAACCTCTAACCCACCTTGTCCTAGCAAACCATTGTTTGGCTATGTTACCGCTTTGCTCAGCCCCTCTTATAGCGTTGCTAGTTGTAGGTGAAGATTGGAGTTTGTTCCTTGTTGGAAAATGTTTATTGTTGGGATATCATTATTATATGTTGTCTATTTTAATGCACCTATATACTTGGTAAAGGGTGGAAGGCTCGGCCTTATGCCTGGTGTTTTGTTCCACTCTTGCCACCCTAGTTTCCGTCATACCAGTGTTATGTTCCTTGAATTTGCGTTCCTTACACGGTTGGGTTATAATGGGAACCCCTTGACAGTTCGCCTTGAATAAAACTCCTCCAGCAATGCCTAACATTGGTTTTACCATTCGCCACCTAGCCTCTTTTTCCCTTGGGTTTCACGGACTCAAGGGTCATCTTTATTTTAAACCCCCGGGCCAGTGCTCCTCTGAGTGTTGGTCCAACCTGTCAGCTGCCAGTGGCCACCAGGGGCAACTCTAGGCTGGCCTACCGGAACCTTGGACAATCCGGTGTGCCCTGAGAACGAGATATGTGCAGCTCCTATCGGGTTTTGTCGGCACATTCGGGTGGCTTTGCTGGCTTAGTTTTACCATTGTCGAGATGTCTTGTAACTGGGATTCCGAGTCTAATCGGATTGTCTTGGGAGAAGGAATATCCTTCGTTGACCGTGAGAGCTTGTGATGGGCAAAGTTGGGACACCCCTGCAGGGATTTGAACTTCCGAAAGCCGTGCCCGCGGTTATGGGCAGATGGGAATTTGTTAATGTCCGGTTGTAGAAAACCTTAAACTTAAACTTAATTAAAATGAATCAATAGAGTGTGTGGCCGTGATGGTCTCTTTTCGGCTGAGTCCGAGAAGAGAACACGGTCTCGAGTTATGCTTGAACGTAGGTTGTTCTAGGATCACTTCTTGATCATAGTTGTTCGACCGTGCCTTTGCCTTCTCTTCTCGCTCTCTTTTGCGTATATTACCACCAAATATGCTAGTGCTTGCTGCAGCTCCACCTCATACTTTTACCCTACCTATAAGCTTAAATAGTCTTGATCGTGAGGGTGTGAGATTGCTGAGTCCCTGTGACTCACAAATTACTTCAAAACCAGATGCAGGGACCGATGATACCTCTCCAGGAGATTCGACTGAGCTCAAGTGGGAGTTCCATGAGGACTTAGGGCGATACTACGTTTCCTTTCCAGACGATCAGTAGTGGTGCCTAGTTGGGGCGATCGGGGACTTTGTCGCATTTGGGGTTGTTCTTTATTTTGGTTCCGTAGTCGGACCTTGATTGTATCTGGATGAATGTAATGATATTTATGCATTGTGTGACGTGGCGAGTGTAAGACAACTATGTATCTCTTTCCCTTATTCATTACATGGGTTGTGTGAAGATTACCTCACTTGCAACATTGCTTACAATGCGGTTATGCCTCTAAGTTGTGCTTCGACACGTGGGAGATATAGCCGCATCGTGGGCGTTACAAGTTGGTAATCAGAGCCTTCCCCGACTTTAGGAGCCCCCTGCTTGATCGAATCGCTGGCGTCGTTGAGTCTAGAAAAATGTTTTGAGTCATTTAGGATTATATATATCGGAGAGTAGGATTTCTTTTTTACTTGTCAGTCCCTTCGTCGCTCTGGTGAGGCATCCTGACGTAGAGTTTTGACTCTTCTCTTCTCAAATTTCACTAAAAATTTTTTAGGATCACGCGGGTATCTTGGAATCCTTCCGATGGTTTTGTGACGAGAACATTGTTCTTGGTGCCTCCTGACATTTAGGGGTTGTGGCAGTGTCCCAGGGAGTTCAGCTCCGAGGTGTTGTCGTCACAATTTTATAGTTGCAATTCTGGAATATCTCAGTTTCACTGACATCGAAAATCTCTTTTATGCAGTTGTTGGTGAGATAACCTTGACGCCACCCAGTACTGGGGCGGGAGTTCGGGAGTATCGCCATAACTCGTATAACGGATGCTTTTCGAAGGTTGAGGTAAATGATTTCCGAAGGTTTCTTGGTTATGTGTTGAAGGATGGATACAGCTGGATGTAGGATTTGCTAGCTTTGGGTGAGATATTATGCTTCCCCTGTATCCCCAACACCTGATTGCATAACCGGAAAGGTTCGGGAGTTTCATAGGTGGGAATTCATGTAGCTCTAGTATTTCTTCCGCGGATATTTGGTTTGTGATTGGGTAATCCTCACCAAGTATTTGTTCTTGTTCGTACCTTGTTGTTTTATTCTTCTACCTGTATCTAAGTGGCTTCTCAATTTATGGAAGTGTGACCATTTCAATTGGAAAGCATTCGTTCATTCTTGTTCGGATGTTAAGACTATATGTTGCAATTTCGATCCATTTTGATTCAGCTTGAATATGTGCCTGTCAATATGCTAACGGATGTCACCCTCTTCAGGATGGCTCCTCCAACGCGTCAGAATCCTGAACCGCCGCCACCACCTTCCACCTCCAGAGGCATGGCAAGCTGTGATGGTCGCTACCAATGCCAACACGCAGCTGATCATGCAACTCTTGCAAGAGCACAACCAAGGAAATCAAGGCCATGGCAACAATCAGAATCAGTTTGCTACACTCAACTAGTTCCTCGCAAACCAGCCAAAGACCTTAAGTAACTGTGTCGAGGCAACAGACGCTGATGATTGGCTCGTGGATATCTACAAGCATTTCGAGTGCAGCAACGTCAGGCCTGAGGACTTTGTCAAGTTTGCCTCGTTCCAACTCAAAGACCAAGCTGCCGAATGGTATCAGCAATACAAAGATTCCAGAGGAGGTCGTGTGATTACCTGGGATGAATTCCGTCAAGACTTCAAAGCTCACCACATTCCTCAAAGTGTTGTTGAGAGTAAGCGTGAGGAGTTCCGCAATCTGAAGCAAGGCAGCTTGTCTGTTTACCAGTATAACATCATGTTCCAGAAGCTCGCTCATTTCGCTAAGCAAGACGTCCCTGACGAGAAGAGCATGATTTATCAGTTCAGAGGTGGCCTCAGAGAAGATCTCCAACTAGCTCTCGTGCTTTTCGAGCCGTAGAAGTACGATGAGTTTTACAACATGGCACTGAAACAAGGGACTGCTCAGCTCAAGTGCGATGCTTCCAAGAAGCGAGTCAGGGATGCAAATCCTTCTTCCTCAACTCAAGTGGTAACTAAGCAGCAAAAGTATTGGTTGCCTCCTCCTCCTCCGTTCCGTCAGCCTTATCAGCAGAAGAGGAAAGGTGGCAATGGATCTTCCCACCCACCCAACCCAGGCTTTCAGAACAAGACTTCGTCTCATGCTCCAAGATCAAGTGCTCCGTATCACCGTCCGCTCTCGGAGGTCACGTGCAACAAGTGTCAGCAGAAGGGTCACTATGCCAACAAATGCTTCAATCAGAGGCGTCTTCCTCCTCCTCCTGTGAGGTCTGCCAGCACCGCAGTGGTCAAGCATAATCCCAAGCATGCCAAGGTCAACTTGATGAACGCAGCTCAGGCAGAGGACTCGTCAGATGTGATTATGGGTAACCTTCCTGTTTACAATATTCCTGCAAAAGTTCTTTTTGACACTGGTGCATCGCATTGTTTCATCTCGAGACCATTTGCATCTAAGAATGAGTTGGCTCTCCAAGTTTTGCCTAGACTGTTAGCAGTTGTCTCTCCGGGTAAACGCATGAACCCTAACTCCATGGTTCCGGATGTTACCATCACGTTGGGTGACTACAAGTTCCTGTCTTCTCCTACGGTTCTTGGTGACTCGGATATTGATCTTATTCTCGGAATGGACTGGCTTTCTAAGCACAAGGCTCAGCTTGATTGTGCTGCCAGGCAGATTCAATTGACACATTCGTCTGAGGATGTAATCATCTTTGCTGCTCGTGATGATACCATTCGACTATTTTCTCTCAACGAGAAGGGCGAGTTGGATGCCATCTCTCAGATTCCAATCATTTGCGAATATCAGGACGTCTTTCCAGAAGAGCTTACAGGAATGCCTCTGCACTGGCCAGTTGAATTCGTCATCGAACTTGAGCCTGGCACAGAACCTGTTTGCAAACGTCCTTACAAGCTTGGATCTGAAGAGTTGAAGGAGCTGAAGAAGCAACTCGATATTCAAGAGCGTATGGGTCTCATCCGACCAAGTTCTTCTCCATGGGGTTGTGGTGTTCTTTTTGTCAAGAAGAAGGATGGAACGGACCGACATTGTGTCGACTACCGTCCATTGAACAAGAAGACCATAAAGAAAAAGTACCCACTTCCCAACATCAATGAGCTTTTCGAACAACTCAAAGGTGCTCAAGTATTCTCCAAGCTTGATCTCCGGATGGGCTATCATCAGATTCGCATTCGTGAAGAAGATATCCCTAAGACAGCATTCAGAACAAGCTATGGTTCATATGAATACACTGTCATGTCTTTCGGCCTCGTCAATGCTCCTCCAACATTCTCTCGCATGATGAACTTCATCTTCAACGCCTACACAAATGACTTCATCTTGGTCTACCTCGATGACATTTTGGTCTTTTCCAAGAACAAGGAGGATCATGCCAAACACTTCAGATTGGTGCTGGATAAACTCAGAGAACATCAGTCTATGCGAAGTTTTCAAAGTGTGAGTTTTGGCTTGATGAGGTTCTCTACCTTGGACATATCATCCCTGCCAAGGGCATAGCTGTTAATCCTGAGAAGGTGTCTGCAATTGTGAATTGGGAGCCACCTCAGAACGTGAAGCAACTCTGCAGCTTCCTTGGGCTCGCAAGCTATTGTCGAAGGTTCGTTGAGAACTTCTCTAAGATCGCGAAGCCTCTTTCCAACCTTCTGCAGAAGCATGTGAAGTACGTCTGGTCGCCTGAATGTGACATCGCTTTCAACACCCTGAAAGAGAAGTTAGTCACTGCTCCAGTTCTGACTCCTCCTGATGAATCCAAACCGTTTGAGGTTTTCTGTGATGCTTCCCTTCAAGGTCTTGGTGCAGTGTTGATGCAAGAGAAGAAAGTTGTGGCCTATACCTCTCGCCAGTTGAAGCCCAACGAAAAGAACTACCCCACTCATGACCTCGAGTTGGCGGCAGTTGTCCATGCTCTTTTAACTTGGAGACATCTCTTATTGGGAAGAAAAGTGGACATCTTCACTGATCATAAGAGTCTCAAGTACATCTTCACTTAGCCAAACCTCAACCTCAGGCAGACTCGTTGGGTCGAAATGATTCAAGAGTATAATCCGAGTATCGAATATACTCCAGGTAAGGCCAATGTAATTGCTGACACATTGAGCAGGAAGGCTTACTGCAACAGTTTGATTCTCAAGCCCTACCAACCTGAGCTTTGTGAAGCTTTCTGCAAACTCAATCTTCAAGTTGTTCCTCAAGGATTTCTTGCCAACCTCCAAGTCTCTCCTACTTTGGAAGATCAAATTCGCGAGGCTCAACTTCTTGATGCTATGGTGAAGAAGGTGAAGATTGGGATTGCCAAGAGTCAACCCAAGTACAAGTGCTATCGCCTTGATGACAAGGATACTCTATTCTTCGAGGATCGCATTGTTGTTCCTAAGGGTGACCTTCGTAAAGTCATTATGAACGAGGCTCACAATTCACTCCTCTCTATTAACCCTAGAAGTACAAAGATGTACCAGGACCTCAAGCAGTCGTATTGGTCGACTTGAATGAAGCGCGAGATTGCTCAGTTCATGAATGAATGTGATGTCTGCAGAAGAGTGAAAGAAGAACACCAACGACCAGCTGGTCTCCTCCAACCTCTTGCCATTCCAGAATGGAAGTTTGACCATATTAAGATGGACTTTGTGACTGGATTTCCAAAGTCCAAGTGTGGCAATGATGCTATCTTCGTTGTCATCGACAAGCTCACTAAAGTGGCTCATTTTCTTCCTATCAAAGAATCTATCACAACAGCTCAGTTGGTAGAACTATATACCTCCAGGATTGTCTCTCTGCGCGGCATTACGTAGTTGATATCTTCAGATCATGGCAGCATCTTTACCTCTAAGTTCTAGGATTCTTTTCAAAAGTCCATGGGCACCAACATTCGCTTCAGCACAACTTTTCATCCTCAAACCAGTGGCCAAGTTGAGCGAGTAAATCAAATTCTTGAAGATATGCTCAGGGCTTGTGTCATTTCTTTCGGTATGAAGTGGGAAGATTGTCTTCCATATGCCGAGTTCTCCTACAACAATAGTTTCCAAGCGAGTTCGGGCAAGGCCCCATTCGAGATTCTCTATGGCAGGAAGTGTCGTACTCCTCTTAACTGGTCAGAGACTGGTGAACGCCAACTTCTTGGCAATGACTTGATCACAGAGGCTGAAGAAATGTGCAAAGTCATTCGTGAAAATCTCAAAGCCGCGCAATCGCGCCAGAAGAGTTACTATGATAGCAAGCATCGTGACTTGGCTTTCGAGCTCGGAGACCATGTCTACCTCCGCGTCTCTCCAATGAAAGGTACTCGTCGCTTCGGTATCAAAGGGAAGCTTGCCCTTAGATACGTGGGTCCTTTCAAGATCATTGGCAAAAGAGGCGATCTCGCCTATCAACTTGAGCTTCCATCCAACTTTGCAAACGTGCACGACGTGTTTCACATGTCTCAACTCCGCAAGTGTTTCAAGACTCCTGACTGCACCATCAACTTCGAAGACATTGATCTCCAAGAAGACCTCTCTTATCGTCAGCATCCCATTGCTATTCTTGAAGAAACTGAGCGCAAGACTCGCAACAAGTCTATCAAATTCCTGAAAGTCAAGTGGTCACATCATTCCGACCGTGAAGCCACCTGGGAACGCGAGGACCACCTCCGTTCCGAGTACCCGGAGTTTTTCCAGTCCTAGATCTCGGGACGAGATCCTTTCGTAGTGGTGGAGTGTTGTAACACCCCGTATGTAACTTGCCATATTTGTATTCCAACTCTTGCATTTTTCCGGCGCTAAGTTATGATATTTCCTCATTGTCGGGTTTTTGTCTCCGTGTTGTTTTGTCTTTGTCATGCATCTCATATCATGTCATCATGTGCATCGCATTTGCATACGTGTTCGTCTCATGCACCCGAGCATTTTCCCCATTGTTCGTTTTGCATTCCGACGCTCCTATGTCCTCCGATGTCCTTTTCTACCTCTTTTCATGTGCGGGTATTAAACGTTTTCGGATTGGACCGAGACTTGTCAAGTGGCCTTGGTTTACTACCGGTAGATCGCCTGTCAAGTTTCGTGCCATTTGGACTTCGTTTGATACTCCAACGGTCAACCGAGGAACCGAGAAGGCCTCGTGTGTGTTGCAGCCCAACATCCCTCCAAAGTGGCCCAAAACCCACCTAAACATCCTCCATATTCTATATCGTTCGATCACTATCGCGTGGCCGAAAACCGTGCTCAATTTGGAGCCTCCTAGCTCCTCCTACCTATAAAAGGCCATCCCCTTCCAAATCCCGGGTCATTTCACACCCTAACCCAAAAAATCCGCTCCCCGCGCCGCCGGACATGTCCGAGCGGATCGGACGCGTCCGCCGGTGCCTCCGCGCCAATCACGCTGTGACACGTGTCCCCCACGGTGCCCCACTTTGCCGCCACCCGCCGCGGCCCGGAGAGCCCGCGCGCGGCCCTCCCTGGCCCGAAGTCGCGCGCCGCCCGCGCCCGCTTCTCCTTCACCCCCGATGCCGCTCTGCCGCCCTGCCGTCAACCTCGAGCTCCGGTGAGCTACGCAAGTCCGGCCGGCGACCGCTCCGCCGCCCGAGCACCCCGCCGACCCGCCGCGCGCGCCCCTCGTCGTCCCGCGCCGCCGCATCTTCCCCTCCGCAGCTCTAGCCGACGACCTCGCCCGCATCCTCCTCTTCGTCGGCAAGTCCCCGGCGACCTCCGGTGAATAGTGTCCTCCAGCGATCCTCGAACCCCGTGCCACGAACCCTAGATCTGATCTGGGTGAGGGGTTTACTTTTTGCCCCGTTTCAGTAATTTTGTGCATTTTTCATCATGGCATAACTCTACATCCGTAGCTCCGTTTTGGGCGTGTAGCATATCAAATTGTTCGTCTCGACAAGTACATCATTTCATCTCATTGCACCATGTTCATTTGAGCTCATCTTGATGCCCTAAATGCTGTTGGAAGAGTGCTAGTTTCTGTTAGTTTTAGATTCATATCAGTAATTGGACTTTTGTCATTTTTGCCATGATTGTTGTGTGCCTCCTATCAACTTGAGCCCTACATGTGTTTTGAAGTATGCCATGCTATCTTTACAGGGGTGTATGCCATGTATTTTTGTGATCTCTGTGGCGACTAGCACAAGCATGCAAAGTAGATCTCGTAATGTTGCTGATTTCAAGGACTTAGAAATATTCTAAGTCTTTGCCCTGTCATTATTTTTATGCCATGTTTCCTTGTTGCTACAGAGTGATCCATGTCTCTTTTGAGCATGTTCAGTAAGGATGTTTTATAGATATTGTTATGCTCTCTCAATCCATGTCTTTGTTTGCAATTATGGAGCACCCTAGCTTGAGTCAATTGAGCTCTACTTTTGCTATAAAATGTCCCTGGCAGAATATTCACGTGTTCAGCATTTTTGCTGAGCTTGTTGTAGTTGATCCATGCATGTTATGTTGTTGTTCTTGCCACGTTTAGCTTCTATGCCATGTCTACTTGCTGGTTGTATGCTTAGTTTGTCGTGCAATGCCTCGTGGTGAGTGCATCGAGCTCGTAAACATGCCTACTTAATATTTGTTTTGCCATGTTCCGGTTTTCTGCTAAGTCTGAATCTGTTAACGTTAATTGCTATGTTCACATGGTTGCCATTGTATTTTCTGATCCCTTTTGGCTTATGGTCAGTAAGGGACTTTTGTTGTATGCTTTGAGTAGCTTCCTGCCATGCTTTGTTTTGCCATGATATGTTCCTGTAGCATGTTGTTATCATGCTCTAAACATTGCTTCATGATGTTAAATTCCTGACTTGTTGTTATTTTCACCAAGTCTGTAACCTGATATCTTTTGCACTTTTGCCATGCTTGTTTGAACATGCTATTGAGTGAATTAGTCGTAGCTCAGTGTTCATCTTTTGTCAAGAATCTTGAGTGGATCCCTGCCATGTATTTTGTTGCTATGTTAGAGTGTTGTAGGATGTTGTTCTTGATGCATTTAGATGGCCTCGTGTTGTTAATCACAGATCGGTGCCATATTTCTTTTGCTGGTCATTTGCAAACCATGCATCTGATTCCGGTGATCTTTATATCGATTTCAACCAAAATCAACTCCTCTTTCCAGTGGCACTCTTGGTTTTCCAAGTTGAGGCCAGGTTCAATCTTTCCTTTCCAAGACATGCATATGCATCGCATATCACATCCTGCATATCATGCCATATCTTGCATCATGTTGCTTGTGCATTGCACGTGGTTGATTGTGTCTCCCTTTGCTTGTGTTCTTGCTTTGGGTAGTGCCGGGAGACGAGTACGTGATCGAGGAGCCCGTTGAGTACGTTTACGAGGATCAAGCTAACGTCAACTCGGAGAACTTTGCAGGCAAGATGACCATACCCTCGAAATCACTTCTATCTTTGCTTGCTAGATGATCGCTCTTTTGCTATGCCCATGCTACGATACCTACCACTTGCTTATCATGCCTCCCATATTGGCATGTCAAACCTCTAACCCACCTTGTCCTAGCAAACCGTTGTTTGGCTATGTTACCGCTTTGCTCAGCCCCTCTTATAGCGTTGCTAGTTGGAGGTGAAGATAGGAGTTTGTTCCTTGTTGGAAAATGTTTATTGTTGGGATATCATTATTATATCTTGTCTATTTTAATGCACCTATATACTTGGTAAAGGGTGGAAGGCTCGGCCTTATGCCTGGTGTTTTGTTCCACTCTTGCCGCCCTAGTTTCTGTCATACCAGTGTTATGTTCCTTGAATTTGCGTTCCTTACATGGTTGGGTTATAATGGGAACCCCTTAACAGTTCGCCTTGAATAAAACTCCTCCAGCAATGCCCAACATTGGTTTTACCATTCGCCACCTAGCCTCTTTTTCCCTTGGGTTTCGCGGACTCAAGGGTCATCTTTATTTTAAACCCCTGGGCTAGTGCTCCTCTGAGTGTTGGTCCAACCTGTCAGCTGCCGGTGGCCACCAGGGGCAACTCTGGGCTGGCCTACCGGAACCTTGGACAATCCGGTGTGCCCTGAGAACGAGATATGTGCAGCTCCTATTGGGTTTTGTCGGCACATTCGGGTGGCTTTGCTGGTTTAGTTTTACCATTGTCGAGATGTCTTGTAACTGGGATTCCGAGTCTGATCGGATTGTCTTGGGAGAAGGAATATCCTTCGTTGACCGTGAGAGCTTGTGATGGGCTAAGTTGGGACACCCCTGCAGGGATTTGAACTTTCGAAAGCCGTGCCCGCGGTTATGGGCAGATGGGAATTTGTTAATGTCCGGTTGTAGAAAACCTTAAACTTAAACTTAATTAAAATGAATCAATAGAGTGTGTGGCCGTGATGGTCTCTTTTCGGCCGAGTCCGAGAAGAGAACACGGTCTCGAGTTATGCTTGAACGTAGGTTGTTCTAGTATCACTTCTTGATCATAGTTGTTCGACCGTGCCTTTGCCTTCTCTTCTCGCTCTCTTTTGTGTATATTACCACCAAATATGCTAGTGCTTGCTGCAGCTCCACCTCATACTTTTACCCTACCTATAAGCTTAAATAGTCTTGATCGCGAGGGTGTGAGATTGCTGAGTCCCTGTGACTCACCGATTACTTCAAAACCAGATGCAGGGACCGATGATACCTCTCCAGGAGATTCGACTAAGCTCAAGTGGGAGTTCCATGAGGACTTAGGGCGATACTACGTTTCCTTTCCAGATGATCAGTAGTGGTGCCCAGTTGGGGCGATCGGGGACTTTGTCGCATTTGGGGTTGTTCTTTATTTTGGTTCCGTAGTCGGACCTTGATTGTATCTGGATGAATGTAATGATATTTATGCATTGTGTGACGTGGCGAGTGTAAGACAACTATGTATCTCTTTCCCTTATTCATTACATGGGTTGTGTGAAGATTACCTCACTTGCGACATTGCTTACAATGCGGTTATGCCTCTAAGTCGTGCTTCGAAACGTGGGAGATATAGCCGCATCGTGGGCGTTAAAACTGATCAACTGGAAAACGAAACAACACAAAGAACACGATCTTCATCGAGCTCCCACTTGAGCTCGGTTGCGTCATCTGCACTGGTATCATCGGCACCTACAACTGTTTGGAAGTATCTGTGAGCCATGAGGACTCAGCAGTCTCACACCCGCGAGATCAAGACTATTTAAGCTTATGGGTAGGATAGGGTAATGAGGTGGAGCTGCGGCAAGCACTAGCATATATGGTGGCTAACTTACGCAAAAGAGAGTGAGAAGAGAAGCAACGCAACGGTCGTGAACTAGAAGTGACCAAGAATTGATCCTGAAACTACTCATGTTCAAACATAACTCCAAAGCCGTGTTCACTTCCCGGACTCCGCCGAGAAGAGACCATCACGACTACACACGCGGTTGATGCATTTTAATTAAGTTAAGTTTCAAGTTCTCTACAACCGGACATTAACAAATTCCCATCTGCCCATAACTGCGGGCACGGCTTTTGAAAGTTCAAACCTCGCAGGGGTGTCCCAACTTAGCCCATCACAAGCTCTCACGGTCAACGAAGGATATTCCTTCTCCCAGGAAGACCCGATCAGTCTTGGAATCTCGGTTACAAGACATTTCGACAATGGTAAAACAAGACCAGCAAAGCCGGCCGATGTGCCGACAATCCTGATAGGAGCTGCATATATCTCGTTCTCAGGGCAACACCGGATAGGTTAAGCTACGAGTAAAACCAGCCCTCGAGTTGCCCCGAGGTGGCCCCGCAGGTTGCCTGGTTCAGACCAACACTTAGACAAGCACTGGCCCAGAGGGGTTAAAATAAAGATGACCCTCGGGAGCGTGACTCCCAAGGGAAAATTAGGTGGTGGTGAGGCAAATGGTAAAACCAAGGTTGGGCCTTGCTGGAGGAGTTTTATTCAAAGCGAACTGTCAAGGGGTCCCCATAACACCCAACCGTGTAAGGAACGCAAAAATCAAGGAACATAACACCGGTATGACAGAAACTAGGGCGACAAGAGTGGAACAAAACACCAGGCATAAGGCCGAGCCTTCCACCCTTTGCCAAGTATATAGATGCATTAATTAAATAAGAGATATTGTGATATCCCAACAATAACCATGTTCCAACATGGAACAAATTTCATCTTCACCTACAACTAACAATGCTATAAGAGGGGCTGAGCGAAAGCGGTAACATAGACAAACAATGATTTGCTAGGAAAGGTGGGTTAGAGACTTGTCATGGCAATATGGGAGGCATGATAAAGCAAGTGGTAGGTATCGCGGCATAGCAATAGAGCGAACAACTAGCAAGCAAAGATAGAAGTGATTTCCAGGGTATGGTCATCTTGCCTACAAAGTTCTCTGAGTTGACGAAAGCTTGATCCTCGTAAACGTACTCGACAGGTTCCTTGATCACGTACTCGTCTCCCGGCTCTACCCAAAGCAAGAACACAAGAAAAGGAAACAACAATCAACCACGGTGCAATGCGCAAGCAACATGATGCAAAACATGACATGATATGCGAGATGTGATATGCAATGCATATGTGTGCTCGGGAAGGGAAATATTGAACCATGCCTCAACTTGGCAAACCAGGTGTGCTGCTGGAAAGATGAGATGATTTCGGTCTAAATTGATATAAAGATCACCAGAATCGGATGCACGGTTTGCAAATGGCAAGCAAAACAAGAATGGCAGAATTCTGCAATTAACAGCATGATAACAACTAGAATGCAACAAGAAACTAAGCTACTGCACTCCAACCTATCAACAAAGCACATAGAAGTAAACTACTCAAGATGCTTGACAAAAGATGAACACTGAGCTACGGCTAAATCACACAAGAGCAGGTTCAAACAAGCATGGCAAAAGTGCAAAAGATAACAGCATCAGAGACTGTGAAAATAACATGCCAGGAATTAACATCAGGAAGACATGTATAGAGCAAGCTAACAACATGCTACAGGAACATATCATAGAAAAACAAGGCATGCCATGAATCTACTCAAATCATTAAACAAAAGTCCCCTACTGATCAAGAGCCAAAAAGGCACAGAAGATATTATGGCACCCATGTAAACATAGCAAGTTTCGTTAACAGATTCAGACTTAGCAGAAAACAAAGCATGGCATCAACAGAATTATGAAGGCATCTTTGCGAGCTTGATTCACTCATCACAAGGCATTACATGACAAGCTAAGCATACTACCAGCAAGAAGACATGTTCATGAAGCTAACCATGGCAAGAACAAGTTCAGAGCATGCATGTATCAACTACAACACCCATGGCAAAATTGATGAACATGTAAACAATCTGCCAGGAACATTTTATAGCAAAAGTAGAGAAGGATTAAGACATGCTAGGGCACATCATAATTGGAAACAGGGGCATGGATGGATAGATCACAACCATATGTCCAGAACATCCTTACTGAAGATACTCAAAAGAAGCATGGATCTCACTGTAGCAACATGGATACATGGCAAAATTATGAGTCCCTGAAATTAACAATATCACGAGAGCTACTTTGAATGCTTGTGATAGTCACCACATTGATCAAAAAAATACATGGCATACACCCCTGTAAAGATGGCATGGCATAGACCAAAACACAAGTAGAGATCATGTTCATATGAAGCACACAACAAATGTAGCAAAAATGACAAATCCTCGTACTCTGCTAAGAATCAGCACCTAACATTTTATAGCACTCTTGCATCAATGATTTGGGCATCAAGATGGACTCAAACAAGCATGCCACAATGGAACAAAATGAAGGCCGCGCGCCGGTGGAGGAGAGAGAGGCGCGGTGGGGAGCCGATGTGGCGATGCGGGATTGGGCGCGAGGGCGACGCTGTTGAGGTGGTGTGATGGGATTGGCCGGCGGGACGTGTCCGGCGGACATGTCCGACGCGGTTGGACATGTCCGTCGGCGCGAGGAGGAAGACGCTAGGGTTTGGACTGTGATTTTTGTTCGGGGAAGATCTTTATATAGGTAGGGGGAGTTTGGAGTGTCCAAATGGAGTGCGGTTTTTGGCCACGCGATCGTGATCCGATGGCGGAGGACATGGGATAGGTTTGGATGGGTTATTGGGCTACTTTGGAGGTGTGTTGGGCTGCAACACACACGATGCCTTTACGGTTCCCCGGTTAACCGTTGGAGTATCAAACGGACTCCAAATGGCACGGAACTTGACAGGCGGTCTACCGGTGGTGTACCAAGGCCGCTTGGAAAATCTCGGTCCATTCTAAGAACGTTTAACACCCGCACACGAAAAGAGGCAAAAGGGGGCGCCGGAGGACATAGGAGTGTCGGATTGCAAAACGGACAACGGGGAAAATGCTCAGATGCATGAGACGAACACATATGCAAATGCGATGCACATGATGACATGATATGAAATGCATGACATGAACAAAATGCAAAACGATGACAAAACCCAACCACGAGGAAATCTCATAACTTAGAGCCGAAAATGGCAAGAGTCGGAGTACAAATATGGCGAGTTACATCCGGGGTGTTACAGTAGGTTTGTAACATCCCAATTTTTAATTTGTATGTTAATCATTAGTTCATCATATACATCCATTATTTGTGCATTTGAATTTTGTTTCATTCAGAATTTTGATCCTAGAAATCTTAAGCAACTCAAGGACCAATTGAGAGAGTTGGAGGTTTTCACAAAAATCCATTTTTGAATTTTCAAAATTGGTAAATTGGATCAAAGTGGTTTTATTCAAATTATTTTTCCAATTATTTCAAATAAATAAAATAATGAGAGAATATAATATGACTTCTTCAAAATAGTTAGGAAGTATTGGAAATTTAATTTTGAATAAAATAATATTTATTTGATATTTATTTGCAATTTTATTCGGTTGAATTTAATTAAATTAGGGAAAAAGATGCATTTTCAAAAATTGCATTTAGTCTAGAAAAATGTTCACATTGTCCCAAATATTAGGAGGGGATGATGAAAATTATTTCTGGAATTTTAGGGTTTTTTATTTTATTTTATTTTGGATTTTTCTTCGCGACGTTATTAAAAAACATTTAGACCGACTGGGCCGAAGCCCAGCCGGCCCAGCAGCGCGCTGCCTCACCCGTCGTCCCCGAGCCGGACACCCCCCGGATTCCGACGCCGCCACGGCTGCCCCCTACCCAAGTCGGACACCCTGGGGCCATTTATAAGCTGTCGCCCCCGGCCCCTCTCCCCTCAAGTCGCCGCCGCCTCTCGATGCCCAGCCAAGCCGCCGCTGCCGCGCAGCCTCCCGCCACCGTGCCGCCTCCCGCCGCCGACACCGCTAGCCGCTAGCCGCCGCCTGGCGCGCCGCCTCCTGCTGCTGCCCCGCGTCACCGCCAGTACCGCCTCGCGCCGCAAGCGTCGCCGCCTGCCGCTCCGCCCCACCGCCCCGCGCCGCCTTGCCAGAGCCCGCTCTCGCCGTCGATGCCGGTTTTCTCCGCCGAACCGCAGAACCGGTATAACCGCCGCCCTGACCCAGTTTTTGTTTTCTTTTTTCTAAAAAGCCGGTTTATTTTTTAGGTTAGATTATTTAGCGGGCGTTCGTCTGATAAACTTCGGTAGAGAACGGTTGTCATTTGTTAAGTTTCCGTAGCGGACGTCGTCCGATATATTTTTCTTTTTCGGTTTATTTTCGGCCAGGGACCTATCCGTATTTATTTTCATTGCAGATTAGTCCCTGATCTTTAAACCCTCACTACTTTTTTCTCGTTTGTCCAAATCCAACGAAACCAACGCCAAATTCTTTATTACGATCCCCTCTGTTCAGATAATCAACTTAAACATGTTTTTGAAAGTTTAAAATTTGGTTTCAAACATATTTGAATTTGAAATTTTTTTATCGTAATTTGAGTTTTGTATCTCTGATTTGACTGATTCTTTTTGCAAATCAAAGCTCTGCATTTGCACTTTCTGTTTAGATCTTTTTGTTTTGGTTTTACCTTTGCATGTTATGCTTGAGTGCTTATGTATGCTATTGTTTGTTTACGATAGAGTATCCGAAATGCAAAGCTTGCTACTACGAATCTCTAGGGTTTTCCGATCGTCAGCAAGGCAAGTTACACTTTGATCATATCCCTTTATTACCCATTTTTATGCATTAGTCTCAACCCTTAAACATTGCATGAGTAGGATTGTGAAAAATGTGGTTACGGTTAAGTAGTGACGAGGTAGGAACTTATTATCCTTTTGTCAACCCCGGGAATATACATTTGTTACTTATTGCTTAGCCATGCTCATAGACGGGGATTGGTATGTGAGAATCATGCAAGTTGTGAGAGATTTAACTAAGGCAAACTTAAGGTGGCTACTTTAAATACACATCTGGGTGGATTGGTTGCGGGCACCTGGAGCAATCTAGTATTGTCCTAGGATATCCCGGAGTACCCGTGTGATCATCCTATGGAATGCTACCCAGGCTCAAAGGGATCATAAGATTATTCATGATAGAAACTTCTGTATGCAGCCACAAGCCATAATGGGCTCTGGCATAGTTGAGTAAGTTGTGTGACCTCTTTCAATGATTGGCTAGCAGGTGTAGGGGGAAGTAGGTGGTACTATCTACCTAGAGTAAAGAGTTAATGCTTCAGAAAGACTATGTATCAATCTTCTAATCATGGATGTGTACGAGTCTTGTGGGGAAAAGTTCACAAACCTCTGCAGAGTGTATAAACTAATCATGGTTAGTCGGGTCCCCGGTTATGGATATCTTGAGTATCTGGTATTTGAATTATTGATTGATATCATCACTTTACTTAATGAATTTTAATATTACTTTGGGATTGAGTTGGAGGAACCTTCTCAATAATGGCATAAACTTGGTAGTTTAAATAAAATCTATTCCTTTTGTTGTAGGGAAAATTTAGATTTATGCAAATGATAAACTTAGAGCCTCCACCAGCCAAATATGCATGTAGTGATAGTTATTGTTGCATCATTTTCTCTATAGTGTGATTTTGCCAGCATATTCCATGTGCTGACCTACACGGCTGCAACGTATCATGTTGTAGAAATTTCAGACGAAGAGTAAGGTGCGATAGGTCGTCATCATGCATTCAGTTTTGCCATGGAGTTGGATGGACTCATGTATCTTCGAAGCTTCCACACGTTATTTTAGATAGCCTTCAGCCTTATTATTGTAATAAGTACTCTTTACGAGACACTCAATGTAATAAGTGTTTGATTGAACTCTGTTATAAATCCTCGAGTGATGTGTGTGTCAGCAATACCGATCCAGGGATGACACTTAAGCACAAAGACTACGGTACATTGGGATCGGGTCGCTACATCAACTTGGTTTGGCCTTTAAGGTACTTAAGTGTCTCATGATCGGTATATATGACAAACTCTTGTGGTCGAAGATAATGCTCCCAAACATGCAACACACGCACTAAAGCATACAATTCTTCGTCATAGATGGGATAGTTTAGTTGGGCACCGAAAAGTTTTTCTCTAAAGTATGCAATGACTCGCTTTTCTTGCATCAAAACTCCACCAATTCCGTTACCACTAGCATCACAATGAACCTCAAAGGTTTTGTTGAAGTTACGCAAAGCAATCGGAGCATGAGTAAGCAAAGACTTGAGCTCATCAAATGCGGTAGATTCCAAAGGCCCCCAAACAAAGGGTGCATTTTTCTTACTCAAAGCATGCAATGGTGCAACAATAGTGCTATAGTCTTTCACAAAGCGACGATAGAAACTCGCTAGACCAAGGAAACTACTCACTTGTTGCATATTAGTTGGTTGTCGCCAAGTTTTAATTGCTTCAATTTTTGACTCATCCACATGAACACCTTTGAAGAAACAACTTAACCCAAGAAAACAAGTTTGTCAACACCAAAAGTGCATTTTTCCATGTTGGCATAAAGGCGTTCCTTGCGAAGAGTTTGCAATACGGCCCTAACATGATTTACATGATCTTTGATGGATTTGCTAAATACAAGTATGTCGTCAAAGTAGACCACAACAAACAATCCAATGTATGGACGAATCATGAAATGCATAAGATGCATGAAAGTACTGGGAGCTTTCGATAAACCCATAGGCATAACTAACCAATCGTACAAGCCAAATTTAGTTTTAAAAGCAGTTTTCCATTCATCTCCTTCTTGAATGTGTATTTGGTAATATCCACTTTTAAGATCAATTTTTCAGAAAATGGTGGCACCGCTAAGCTCATCTAGCATGCCATCTAGGCGAGGAATGGGGTGCCTATAACAAACGGTACTAGCATTGATGGGTCTATGATATGTCTTCAACGTATCTATAATTTTTGTTTGTTCCATGTTATTTTATTATCAATCTTGGATGTTTTATAATCATTTTATATCATTTTTGGTACTAACTTATTGACATAGTG
Source organism: Triticum urartu (assembly GCF_003073215.2). NCBI lineage: Eukaryota > Viridiplantae > Streptophyta > Magnoliopsida > Poales > Poaceae > Triticum > Triticum urartu. Next base: position 256,296,019 of record NC_053027.1, on the reverse strand, counting down.
TCAAGTGCTAGTTCCTGTATTTTCCGTGTTTTTTACATCGCGGAAAATCAATATCAGATGGAGTCCAAATGCCACGAAACTTTACAGAGATTTTTTACGGACCAGAAGGAACATGTTGGGCCTTGGTTGCACCTGGGGGGAGTCCCGAGGAGGGGACAACCCACCAGTGCGCGCTAGGAGGCCCAGGCGCGCCCTGGTGGGTCATGCCCACCTCCGGTGCCCCCCCGGACCACCTCTTTGCTCCATAAATACCCAAATATTCCCAAAATCCTAGGGGAATCGACAAAATATTAATCCAGCCACCGCAGAGTCGAGGACCACCAGATCCAATCTAGATACCATCTCGGATGGGGTTCACCACCTCCATCGGTGCCTCTCCGGTGATGCGTGAGTAGTTCTTTGTAGACCTTCGGGTCCGTAGATAGTAGCTAGATGGCTTCATCTCTCTCTCTCTCTTGATTCTCAATACAATGGTCTCTTGGAGATCCATAGGATGTAACTCTTTTGCGGTGTGTTTGTTAGGATCTGATGAACTTTGAGTTTATGATCAGTCATATCTTTTTATATCCATGAATGTTATTTGAGTTTCTTTGATCTCTTATATGCATGATCTCTTATAGCCTCATATTTCTTCTCTGATATTTAGGTTTTTTTGGCCAACTTGATCCATTTATCTTGCAATGGGAAGTGGTGCCCGGTAGTGGGTTCGATCTTACAGTGCTTGATCAAGTGACATGAAGGGAACTGACACGTATGCATCGTTGCTACTAAGGATAAAAAGATGGGGTCTATATCTACAAAATAGATAAACAGATCTTGTCTACATCATGTCATCATTCTTATTGCATTACTCCATTTTTCCATGAACTTAATACACTAGATGCATGCTGGATAGCGGTCGATGTGTGGAGTAATAGTAGTAGAGGCAGGCAGGAGTCGGTCTTCTAATATTGGACGTGATGCCTATGTAATGATCATTGCCTAGATATCGTCATAATTATTTGAGATTCTATCAATTGACCAACAGTAATTTGTTTACCCACCATTTGCTATCTTTCACGAGAGAAGCCACTGGTGAAACCTACGGCCCCCGGGTCTTCTTCCTCTTGCAAATTGGCGGATTCTACTATTAAAAAGAATATGGGAAGAATTAATGATGTTCTTATTCTTGAAAATAGGAATTATGTGCCCATAGATTTTATTGTTCTTGATATTGATTGCAATCCGTCTTGTGCAATTATTCTTGGTAGACCATTTTTACGCACTGTCGGTGCCGTGATTGATATGAAAGAAGGCAATATTATGTTCCAATTTCCTTTGAGGAAGGGTATGGAACACTTTCCTAGAACTAGAATGTAGCGACCAGACCTCAAACGGTCCAATCTCTGTGCTCAGGTGTCATCCCTGGATCAGTAATGCTGACACCACACAGTACTTGAAGGATTTATAACAGAGTAGCAATCACACACTTATTACATCGAGTGTCTCAAAAGAGAACTTAATACAATAAATATGGCTTAAGGCCATCTAATAACGATAACAGCGGAAGGCTTGGAAGATAAGTGAGTCCATCAACTCCAACGGCATCACTGAGTACAGAACCACGACCTAAAACTCCTTAATCGTCGTCTGAAACGTCTGCAACATTAACTTTGTTGCCCGAAATGGGTCAGCTCATGGAATATACTGGCAAAGTAACACATAGAGAGTAATGGAATAAAACAGGCTATTCTATGTGCATATTTGGCTGGTGGAAAGCTCTATGGTTACAGTTTTGTGTTAAGCCAATTTTTCCCTACTACAAAGGAATAAATTTTATTTAACTATCATGGTAGTTGTTAAACATTGAGAATGGTTGACAGCATTCTGAATCCCAATTAAACATCATCATTAAACAAAACACATCAAAATTAATTTCTAGAGTAACATGTTGAGATTCACATGATAATCCAGGTACTAGATACTCAAGATGTCCATAACCGGGGACACGGCTAATCATGATTAGTTTATACACTCTGCAGAGGTTTGCGCACTTTTCCCCACAAGACTCGATCGCCTCCGTTGGGATTCTCGCACTACATGGTGTTTGATAAACGGATGACCGAGACATCGTCTTTCAGAAGCGCTAGCACCTTACGATCGGGTAGACCGTTACACCTACTTTCCCCTACATCTGCTAGTCTACCACTGTAAGAGTTCGCACAACTTAATCAACTATGCTAGAGCCCATAATAGCTTGTGGCTGCACATGGAAGTTTCTAGCATGAATAATCTCATGATCCCTTTGAGCCTGGGTGGCGGTCCAAAAGAAAAACAGGCAATCGTTGGAATACCCAGGTATCTCAATCCACCCAGATGTGTGTTTAAGTTGCCACCTTAAATAAACCATTAATTAACATCTCACATTTGTCATGGATACACTCACCCAATCCACGTCTACTAGCATAGCATGGCATAATAAGCAAACATAGAAGTAACTCCCAAAGGTTTGATAATAACAGGTAATAGGTTCTACCTCATCTACTTCCCAAACCCACAATTTAATTAGATCCTAATCATGCAATGTGTGAGGATTGATCTAATGCAATAAAACTAGGTAGTTGGAAAGCATGATCAAAGTGTTACTTGCCTTGCTGATGATCCGGGAAACCTAGCGATTCGAAGTAGCAAGCGGCGCACTCCGGGTACTCTATCGCAAACAAACAAGCATACAATAAGTACTCAACTAATGCACAGGTAAAACTCAAATAAGAGAACTAACCAGAAAGTTCAACGTAAGAACTCTGGTTGGCAAAAAGAATCAAATCGAACGAAACAACGAAAGACAAACGGCAAAAGAAACAGGCTTCGTTTACTATTCTAGATCTAGGGCAATTTTTACAGTGGCAAAAACTTGTTTGAGTTTGTTAAACGGATAGAGGGTTTCGATATGAAACTCCAAGCGCTTGAATCGCCTGATTCTGATAAACGAGCGAAAAGTTATACTAAAACAAAAATCGGATCAGAAATCGCGATCAGAAAAATTGCGGATTTAATCTGAGAAAAAGAAAAAACGACGAACATTCGTTAAAACGAACGAACGGGCGAACGCTCGCTATTTAAATAAACCAGAAAAACGGATCTATTTAAAAACCGAAACTAAAAAAACAAGCAAAACCGTCGGAAAACCGAACGGTTTTTCGAGAAAAACCGGAGGCGAAAAAAAAATACCTCCGGCAACTCCGGCGAACGGCGGCGGCGGTCCGGAGGGCGGCGGCGGGTCCGGCGGGCGGCGGCGGGGCGGCGGGGCACGGTTGTGGCGGCGGCGGGGGCCGGCTAGGGTTAGGGTTTACGGGTGGGGCGGCTTGGGCTTCGGCCGGGTCCTCGGGGCGCTATAAAAGGCCCGGCCAGGAGGAATCCTAGCAGGTTATGGCCCAAGGTCGGTTCGGACTTTTTTTTATAAAATAATTACGCTCGGAAAAAAACAAAAGAAATACTAAACAGACTCCAAAAATCCCGAAATAAATTTTCCCCGGCTTCTAAAATCAAGCCGCACAGGATGAACATTTATTTGGGCCTAAATGCATTTTTTTGAAAAACGCGCATTTTTCCTTAATTCAAATAAAATAGCAAATAAAACCAAAATAAAATCTTAATTGATTTTTTATTAAATCCTCGATATTTCTTTATTTTGGGAAAGTCATTTTATTCCCTCTCTCCTATTTTTGTAATAGAAATAATTGAAGATAAAATAAATAAAATCAAATGATCCTATTTTCAAAATTTGAGACAACTCAAATATGAAAATAACGAAATCCCAAACTATCTCCGAGGGTCCTTGAGTTGCGTGAAATTTCTAGGATCAACCAAAATGCAATAAATATGATATGCAATGATGATCTAGTGTATAACATTCCAAATTGAAAATTTGGGATGTTACAAACCTACCCCCCTTAAGATGAATCTCGCCCTCGAGATTCGGGTTGGCTAGAAAATAAGTCAGGGTGGTCCTTCAGCAAATCTTCCTCTCACTCCCAGGTGGCTTCATCCTCCGTGTGGTGGCTCCACTGAACCTTGCAAAACTTGATAACCTTGTTGCGGGTGACTCGACTGGCATACTCTAGAATCTTAACTGGTTTCTCCTCATAGGTCAAATCTCTGTCCAACTGAATTGCTTCCAGTGGTACCGTATCTCTCAGCGGTATGTCAGCCATCTCTGCGTGGCACTTCTTCAACTAGGATACATGGAACACGTCGTGAACTCCCGACAATTCTTTGGGCAATTCCAACTTGTAGGCTACTTCTCCCATACGCTCCAAAACTTTGTATGGGCCTACAAAACGTGGCGCTAACTTTCCCTTAACTCCAAAGCGCTTAACTCCCCGAAGTGGAGATACTCGAAGATAAACTCGGTCTCCCACTTTGTAAACTGTCTCCTTGCGTTTTGAATCTGCATAGCTCTTCTGCCTGGATTGGGCTACCTTGAGGCTATCGCGAATCAATTTCACTTTCTGTTCAGACTCCCTTATCAGATCCGGTCCAAACAACTGGCGGTCTCCAACTTCATCCTAAGACAATGGGGTCCTGCACCTCCTTCCGTACAAGGCTTCGAAAGGGGCCATCTTCAAACTGGATTGATAGCTGTTGTTGTAAGAGAACTCTGCATATGGCAAATTCTCGTCCCAACTAGATCCGTAATCTAGCGCACAAGCTCTTAGCATATCCTCCAAAATCTGATTGACTCTCTCAGTCTGTCCATCTGTCTGCGGGTGGAAAGCTATGCTAAACTCTAGTCTGGTTCCCAAAGTTTCATGCAACTGATTCCAGAACTTTGAGGTAAATTGGGTTCCTCTATCTGATACTATGCTCCTTGGAACTCCATGCAGACAAATGATTCTGGTCATATATATCTTTGCCAACTTTGCACTGGTATAGGTAGTCTTTACTGGAATGAAATGAGCTACCTTTGTCAAATGATCGACTACAACCCATATCGAGTCATAGCCTGAACGTGTTTTGGGAAATCCTGTAATAAAATCCTTGCCTAACTTATCCCACTTCCATTCGGGTATCGGTAATGGCTGTAGCAATCCTGATGGCTTCTGATGCTCTGCCTTTACTCTCTGACATACATCACAAACCGCTACATATTCCGCAATATCCTTCTTCATTCCGTTCCACCAGAAAATATCCTTCAAATACAAATACATCTTGGTATTTCCTGGGTGAATCGAATACGGTGAATCATGGGCCTCTTGTAAAATTAACTTCCTGATCTCCGAATCATTTGGTACATAGACATGGTCTTCAAACCATAAGGTATCGTGCTCATCCTCACGAAATCCCTTAGCTTTTCCTTTGCTCATTTTCTCCTTAATAGAAGCAATCTCCTTGTCAGTCTTTTGAGCTTCTCTGATCTTATCCATCAAAGTAGACTGAATCTCCAATGCTGCTGCATGGCCTCTTGTAACTATTTCCAAACATAGCTCTCGAAGATTTTCGGCTAACTCCCTTGGTAAATCTCCCGTCATTAGGGTGTTGGCATGGCTCTTACGGCTCAACGCGTCAGCTACTACGTTAGACTTTCCGGGGTGATAATGCAATTTCATATCATAATCCTTGATGAGCTCCAACCATCTTCTTTGTCTGAGGTTCAACTCCTTCTGTGTGAAAATATATTTCAAACTCTTGTGATCCGTGTACACCTCGCAATGGTTTCCAATCAGAAAATGTCTCCAAGTCTTCAATGCATGCACTACGGCTGCTAACTCCAAATCATGCGTAGCATAATTCAACTCATGAGGCTTAAGCTGTCGTGAGGCATATGAAACAACTCTTCCTTCCTGCATAAGCACTGCTCCAAGCCTCGACGTGAAGCGTCACAATACACCTCATAATCTTTGGTCTGATCCGGTAAAATCAACACTGGCGAGGTAACCAAACGTTTCTTCAACTCCTAGAAACTAGCCTCACATTCCTCAGTCCATTTGAACTTGGTATCCTTCTTCAACAACTCCGTCATAGGCTTCGGAATCTTTGAGAAATTCTCAATAAACCTCCGGTAGTATCCTGCGAGTCCAAGAAAACTCCGGATCTCTCCAACTGTTGTTGGTGCTTCCCACTTGGTCATAGTATCAACTTTTGTGGGATCTACTGCTATACCTTCTCCGGATATAACATGTCCGAGAAATCCAACTTCTTTCAACCAAAACTCACATTTGCTAAATTTGGCATATAATTGATGTTCTCTGAGCTTTCCAAGAATCAAACGCAAATGCTCCTTATGCTCCTCTTCATTCTTCGAGTAAACCAGGATATCATCAATGAACACTATGACGAACTTATCCAAGAACCCCATAAACACTTTGTTCATCATGTTCATAAAATATGCAGGTGCGTTAGTCAGACCAAATGACATAACGGTATACTCGTACAACCCATACCTGGTGGTAAAAGCTGTCTTAGGTATATCCTGTTCTCGAATCTTCAACTGGTGGTATCCTGATCGCAGATCGATCTTGGAAAATACCTTAGCTCCTTGCAATCGATCAAACAGATCAATGATCATTGGTAGTGGGTACTTGTTCTTGATGGTTACTTCATTCAATCCTCGATAATCAACAACCATCCTTAACGATCCATCCTTCTTTTCCACTAAAAGTACTGGCGATCCCCAAGGCGAAGAACTTGGGCGAATATATCCTTTATCTAGTAACTCCTTAATTTGCTTCTTAATTTCCACCAAATCCTTTGCGGGCATCCTATATGGTCTCTTTGATATTGGCCCTGTGCCTGGAAAAAGCTCAATCAAAAACTCAATATCTCTATCCGGTGGCATGCCTGGCAATTCTTCCGGAAATAATTCGGGGAAATCCTTCACTACTGGTACTTCCTCCTGCACAACTCCTGTTAAACAATTTACTTGAGTCCTCTTTGGCACATGCCGGGATACATACTTGATCCTTCTCCCTTCTGGGGTGGTAAGCAAGATCGACTTATTGGCACAATCGATGTTTCCTCCATACATCGACAACCAATCCATACCCAGAATTACATCCAAACCTTGTGATTCCAATATTATCAAATCCGAGGGGAACACATGCCTACCTATACTTAATGGCACTTGAAAACATCCTTGGCTAGCCATATACTCCGCTCCTGGTGAGCTTACTAACATAGGTGTTCTAAGAACTTTGGTGGGCAGGTTATACTTATCCACAAATCCCCTTGATATGTATGAATGCGATGCACCAGTATTGAAAAGAACAAGTGCAGTAAATGACTTAACCAAAAACTTACTGATTACTGCATTCGGCTGCTTTTCAACCTCCTCCACGTTAACGTGGTTCACCTGTCCCCTGTTGAAAGGGTTCGGCTTCTTCCCAGAGCTTGCATTGCCATTACGATTCTGTGATTCAGGACATTCATTGGCATAATGTCCGGTCTTCTGGCACTTAAAGCAAGTGACTTGGCTCAGGTCTCTCTTGGCTGGGGTCGATGGGTTGGTGCGGTTCTGTCCGTTGCTTCCTCCATAACCATTACCATTCTTGGTGCCATTGTGATTGTGCGAGCTACCTCCTCCATGGGTATGCTGAAAATGTCCTCCCGGTCTAGGGGTAAAACATGGCTTCTGCTAACCTCCTGAATTGTGCTTCCCTTGTCCATACTTCCTCTTGCGATTCTCAATCTGCTGTTGCTTCCCTTCAATCATGAGAGCACGATCTACCAACTCCTGATAGCTATTGAAGGTGGCTACCATCAACTGCATGCTCAACTCATCATTCAGTCCTTCCAGAAACTTCTCCTGCTTAGCTGCATCCGTAGCAACGTCATCTGGGGCATAACGTGCTAGTTTACTAAAGTCCTCCACATACTGGCCAACTGTCCGTCCTCCTTGGCGCAAGTTGCGAAACTCTTGCTTCTTCATGGCCATAGCTCATGCTGAAACATGGGCAGTTTGAAAAGCCTGCTGAAACCGGTCCCATGTGACAGTGTCAATAGGGAAAGTGGCTGTGAAATTCTCCCACCATGATGCTGCGGGTCCTTCAAGCTGATGTGCGGCAAACTTCACCTTTTCCGCATCCGTGCATCCTGCTGTGGTCAACTCCCTAGCTGTCTTGCGGAGCCAATCATCTGCTACTATCGGCTTGGTGCTACTGGAAAACACCGGCGGATTCAGCCTAAGAAAACGGGCTAAGTGATCAATAGGTGGTGGTGGTGGTGGGTTGTTGTTGTTGTTCCCTTGATTCTGATTCTGGACTAACAACTGCATCAATGTGTTCTGCTGCTGGATCAACTGGGTGAGCTCCGGTGGAAAGGTAAATCCGGGGTGACGTCTCGGAGGCATCTGAGGTTTTAGAAAAGATGAGATTTAAAAATAGAGAGGGGTCTAAAGAGAAAACACTACCCATATGCACATGAGGCAAAAGCAAACAATTCACTTCATTCAATCAATCAAACAAAGGCATACAATTGATCTAACTATCGCAAAAGTGCTCGGACTACTATATTTACATGGTGGACTTCTACTACTGTTGAGGTGGTGTACTAAAAATATTCTTCGGTTGCAGACTCCATGATATCTGCTCCAGCTTCATCAACATAGCCATCATCACTATCATCTGGATCCGAGTCGGTGTCGTCGATGATGATGTAGTCTTTCGGACGATCTCCTTGGGTTCTTCATCTTCTTCTACTGGTGTAGGGCCTCCCATAAATATTCCGATCCTCTTGATCAGATCGTCATTCTTCTCCACTAATACTTCGATTTCCTTTTCATAATCTTCACGTGTAGCCTTGAGTTCTTCCTCCAGTTCCTTGATTCTTGTCCTCGCCTTCTTCAAGTCTATCATGTCGGTGCACATTTGGTTCTCCTAACGTCGAATGTGCTGGTTCAACTCCTGGATAAAAGCTGCAACTAATCTATCCTTCCTGGTGCTGATCATCTCCCAGTGCTCATCTCGGCGCCCACAAATCTTGTAGATAATATCCTTAAGATCATTGCGGTAGACTTCTCCAATGCGTCCCATGGCGATGTGAGCTGCCATGCTCTTTCCTAGACTCCAAGTTGGTGCATCAAAAGAAAACTCTATGGGCTCAGTGACTGGCATGAACGTCGTTCCTGGAACTTGAACTTGAATCATCCAGCGCTCTTCTTCAGGTAAAGTGGCGTTGTAGGTTCCGGTGAAGCTTGGTACTCCTATGTTTAGGTATCTAGTGACTTCCTTCAAGTGACGTCCAAAGGCTGTATCTTTATACGGTTGCGTGAATTTGTTCCTTGCATCCGCCATCCTAAAAGAGTAGAAAAGATGAGAAGTCAGAAAGAGAAGAGAGTGAGTAGTGATCTAGGTCTTTAGCTTAGTGGTCGTGTCCTACAGTCTGCGTGTGCTCTGATACCATCTTGTAGCGACCAGACCTCAAACGGTCCAATCTCTGTGCTCAGGTGTCATCCCTGGATCAGTAATGCTTACACCACACAGTACTTGAAGGATTTATAACAGAGTAGCAATCACACACTTATTACATCGAGTGTCTCAAAAGAGAACTTATTACAATAAATATGGCTTAAGGCCATCTAATAATGATAACAGCGGAAGGCTTGGAAGATAAGTGAGTCCATCAACTCCAACAGCATCACTGAGTATAGAACCACGACCTAAAACTCATTAATCATCGTCTGAAAAGTCTGCAACATTAACGTTGCAGCCCGAAACGGGTCAGCACATGGAATATATTGGCAAAGTAACATATAGAGAGTAATGGAATGAAAAGGCTATTCTATATGCATATTTGACTGGTGGAAAGCTCTATGGTTACAGTTTTGCGTAAAGCCAATTTTTCCCTACTACAAAGGAATAAATTTTATTTAACTATCATGGTAGTTGTTAAACATTGAGAATGGTTGACAGCATTCTCAATCCCAATTAAGCATCATCATTAAAAAAAACACATCAAAATTAATTTTTAGAGTAACATGTTGAGATTCACATGATAATCCAGGTACTAGATACTCAAGATGTCCATAACCGGGGACACGGCTAATCATGATTAGTTTATACACTCTGCAGAGGTTTGCGCACTTTTCCCCACAAGACTCGATCGCCTCCGTTGGGATTCTCGCACTACATGGTGTTTGAGAAACGGATGACCGAGACATAGTCTTTCAGAAGCGTTAGCACCTTATGATTGGGTAGACCGTTACACCTACTTTCCCCTACATCTGCTAGTCTACCACTATAAGAGTTCGCACAACTTAAACAACTATGCTAGAGCCCATAATAACTTGTGGCTGCACACGGACGTTTCAAGCATGAATAATCTCATGATCCCTTTGAGCCTGGGTGGCGGTCCAAAAGAAAAACAGGCAATCGCTGGAATACCCAGGTACCTCAATCCACCCAGATGTGTGTTTAAGTTGCCACCTTAAATAAACCATTGATTAACATCTCACATCTGTCATGGATACACTCACCGAATCCACGTCTACTAGCATAGCATGGCATAATAAGCAAATGTAGAAGTAACTCCCAAAGGTTTGATAATAACAGGAAATAGGTTCTACCTCATCTACTTCCCAAACCCACAATTTAATTAGATCCTAATCATGCAATGTGTGAGGATTGATCTAATGCAATAAAATTGGGTAGTTGGAAAGCATGATCAAAGTGTTACTTGCCTTGCTGATGATCCGGGAAACCTAGCGATTCGAAGTAGCAAGCGGCACACTCCGGGTACTCTATCGCAAACAAACAAGCATAAAATAAGTACTGAACTAATGCATAGGTAAAACTCAAATAAGAGATCTAACCAGAAAGTTCAACTTAAGAACTCCAGTTGGCAAAAAGGATCAAATCGAACGAAACAACGAAAGACAAATGGCAAAAGAAATAGGCTTCGTTGACTATTCTGGATCTAGGGAAATTTTTACAGTGGCAAAAACTTGTTTGAGTTGGTTAAACAGAAAGAGGGTTTCGATACGAAACTCCAGGCGCTTGAATCGCCTGATTCCGATAAACGAGCGAAAAGTTATACTAAAACGAAAATCGGATCAGAAATGGCGATCAGAAAAATCGCGGATTTAATCCGAGAAAAAGAAAAAACGACGAACGTTTGTTAAAACGAAAGAACGGGCGAACGCTTGCTATTCAAATAAACCGGAAAAACCGATCTATTTAAAAAAACCCAAACTAAAAAAATGAGCAAAACCGTTGGAAAACCGAACTGTTTTTCGAGAAAAACTGGAGGCGAAAAAAACTACCTCCGGCGACTCCGGCGAACGGCGGCGGCGGTCCGGAGGGCGGCGGCGCGGCGCGGTAGCGGCGGCGGCGGGGTGCGGCGGCGGCCGGCTAGGGTTAGGGTTTATGGGTGGGGCGGCTTGGGCTTCGGCCGGGTCCTCGGGGCGTTATAAAAAGGCCCGACCAGGAGGAGTCCTGGCCGGTTACGGCCCAAGGTCGGTTTGGACTTTTTTTAAATAATTACGCTCGGAAAAAAACAAAAGAAATACTAAACGGACTCCAAAAATCCCGAAATAAATTTTCCCCGGCTTCTAAAATCAAGCCGCACATGATGAACATTTATTTGGGGCCTAAATGCAATTTTTTGAAAACCGCGCATTTTTCCTAAATTCAAATAAAATAGCAAATAAAACCAAAAGAAAATCTTAATTGATTTTTTTATTAAATCCTCAATATTTATTTATTTTGGGAAAGTCATTTTATTCCCTCTCTCATATTTTTGTAATAGAAATAATTGAAGATAAAATAAATAAAATCAAATGATCCTATTTTCAAAATTTGAGACAACTCAAATATGAAAATAACGAAATCCCTAACTCTCTCTGAGGGTCCTTGAGTTGCGTGAAATTTCTAGGATCAACCAAAATGCAATAAATATGATATGCAATGATGATCTAGTCTATAACATTCTAAAATGAAAATTTGGGATGTTACATAGAATTAAGCCACCCTATGAATCAATCATGAGGGCATCTTATGGATCTCGAACCAAAGATGACAAAACTTAGATACTTGCTTTATGCCTAGCTAAGGGCGTAAAACTATAGAGCTCGTTGGGAGGCAACCCAATGAATATTTTTTTTTGCTTTTTGCTTCCTGTTCTTGTGTGTTAGCACAATTATGATACTATTATGATTGTATTTTTTATGTTTTAATTATTTTTTGTGCCAAGTAGAGCCTTTAGGATCTTCTTGGGTGATAGTTGTATGATCTTGCTGAAAAAACAGAAACTTTTACGCTCACGAAATTAATTTTCATTTTTTACCAGGGAGGGATAAAATACCCATTCCACTTGCAGTAGATCAATATACAAATTTCTCAGGTCGTCCTAATTTTTCAGAAGTTTTGGAGTTACAGAAGTATTCGAAATAGTCAGATTGCTACAAACTGATTTGTTTTGACAGATTCTGTTTTCTTTGTGTTGTGTGCTTATTTTGATGGCTCTATGTTTTCTTTGATGAGTTTTTGCCATAGAAAAGTTGGAATACAGTAGATATAATACAAAAACAAAATATGAATTGGTTTGATACAACACTTATAGTAGTGGTTTATTATTCTTATACTAACGGATCTCATGATGGTTTTGTTGAGTTTTGTGTGATTGAAGTTTTCAAGTTTTGTTACGATGGATGAAGGAAGGATGGAAGATCCTAAGCTTGTGGATGCCCCGGAATCCCAAGCTATTATCCAAAAATGAGCAACCAATTGAGCTTGGGGATGCCCCCGAGTGGCATCCCCGCTTCCTTCCAACAACTATCGGTATTTTACTCGAGACTATATATTTATTCATCACATGATATGTGTTTTCCTTGGAGCGTCTTGTATGATAGGTGTCTTTGCTTGTTTTATTTTGTGTTTTAAGTCATCAATCCTTGCTGGACACAACTATTTGAGAGATCCAAAATTATGTCATGACTTGTTAGAATTGCTCTCTATGCTTCACTTAAATCTTTTATGAGCTAGGACTTGCACTAGTGCTTCACTTATATCTTTTTGAGCACGGTGTGCTTAGTATTTTTGAAGAAATGCTCTCTTGCTTCACTTAGATTTATTTGAGAGTAAGTAAAATTTTGAAGAAATTCTCTCTTGCTTCACTTAAATTATTTTGAGAAAAAGAAAATTTGTTATGCTCATGATCTTCACTTATATTTGTTTGAGCTTATGAAAAGCAACATGTGAAAATTAGTCCCAAAGTGATAGATATCCAAGAAGGATAAAGAAAAAAATGTCATGAAGATCATTGGACAAAATAAACTTGATTCTTAGTAATAGTTTTGAGATATGATGATGTTATATGTGAGTTATGTTGATGAGTAATTGTGCTCTAGTAAGAATATTGGTGTTAAGGTTTGTGATTCCCTATGCAAGTACGAAAGTCAATAGTCGTTCAATGAAAATTATATCCTACTTGTGGTGCATTATTCGGTGTTAATTATGCTTAATGCTTGCTTATGAGATTATCCGTTTCTTGGTTGGCCGCTTCCCAATCTTTTTCTAGCCTTCACTTTACACCAAGTATGATCTCTACTTGTGCATCCAAAATCCTTTAAACCAGTTTTGCCACATGAGTCCACTATATCTACCTATTTACAGTATTCTTTTGCCGTTCTAAGCAAATTTGCATGTGCCATCTCTAATTTTCAAAATAAACTTCTATTTTGTGTGGTTTTTTCGCTCGCGGAGCGGTGAGGGGTGGCTAATATTTTCCATGCTAGATGTGTTATTCTCAAGATGAGTGTTTATTCACTTGTCATTGCACGAGAGTAAGGAAAAGGTATTAGGGCTGCCCAGTCCCGACATGCAAAAAATGAATTTACTTTATGTTGTCAAATAATAAATTCTGTGGAAAGTGTTGGTATGGAGGGCACCCGTGGATACGGTTAGCCATGGAAAGTGAAAGTTATGGTGGAAAAAGGAATAAACTTTATTTTCTGTTTGGGAACCGCCTATGGCATATCTAGCATGGAAAGTGATGGGAACTCTAAGTCATTTTCGTTGGTGGGATGGATACACCTCCCAAAATGTTTTTATCTCTAAGTTTTTCGCTTTGAGCTCTAGCACCTCTACAAATCCCTACTTCCCTCTGTGAAGGGCCTTTCTTTTACTTTATGCAATTTTTATTTTGAAATTTGAGTCTTCATCTTCTCTTATAAAAAACACCAACTAGGAGGCAATATGATCGTACTTTGTGTAGCTAGTATTCGAGTGTGTTTCATGAATGGATCAATGTTTGAGCATGATGGGCTAGGGATAACTTATTTTAGCGTTGAAATTTTGAAAGACATGGTTGCTTGTTGATATACTTGAGTATCTAAATTATTATGTCAAAACAAGACTATTGCTTTGAATCACATAAAAAGTCCAAATGTCCATGCTATAAAGAAAATAATATGATATGACATGTTAAACAACACTCCACATCAAAAATTCTATTTTTATCACTTGCCTACTCGAGGACGAGTAGGAGTTAAGCTTGGGGATGCTGATACATACCCAATGTATCTACAATTTTGACTGTTCCATGCTGTTTTATTATCAATCTTGGATGTTTTATAATCATTTTATATCATTTTTTGGTACTGACTTATTGACATAGTGCCAAGTGCCAGTTCCTGATTTTTCCGTGTTTTTTACATCGCAGAAAATCAATATTAGACAGAGTCCAAATGCCACAAAACTTTACGGAGATTTTTTATGGACCAGAAGGAACATGTTGGGCCCTGGTTGCAGCTGGGGGGAGTCCCAAGGAGGGGACAACCCACCAGGGCGCGCTAGGAGGCCCAGGCGCGCCCTGGTGGGTTGTGCCCACCTTGGGTGCCCCCGGACCGCCTCTTTGCTCTACAAATACCCAAATATTCCCCAAACCCTAGGGGAGTTGACGAAATATTCATATAGCCGCCGAAGAGTCCAGAACCACAAGATCCAATCTAGACACCATCTCGGATGGGGTTAACCACCTCCATTGGTGCCTCTCCAATGATGCGTGAGTAGTTCCTTGTAGACCTTCGGGTCCGTAGTTAGTAGCTAGATGGCTTCATCTCTCTCTCTCTCTTGATTCTCAATACGATGGTCTCTTGGAGATCCATATGATGTAACTCTCTTGCGGTGTGTTTGTTGGGATCTGATGAACTTTGAGTTTATGATCAGTCATATCTTTTTATATCCATGAAAGTTATTTGAGTTTCTTTGTTCTCTTATATGCATGATCTCTTATAGCCTCGTATTTCTTCTCCGATATTTGGGTTTTGTTTAGCCAACTTGATCTATTTATCTTGCAATGGGAAGAGGTGCCCGGTAGTGGGTTCGATCTTACGGTGCTTGATCCTAGTGACACAAAGGGAACCGACACGTATGTATCGTTGCTAGTAAGGTTAAAAAGATGGGATCTATATCTACGCAATAGATAAATGGATCTTGTCTACATCATGTCATCGTTCTTATTGCATTACTCCATTTTCCATGAACTTGAAACACTAGATGCATGCTGCATAGCGGTCGATGTGTGGAGTAATAGTAGTAGATGCAGGCAGGAGTCGGTCTACTAATCTTGGACGTGATGCCTATGTAATGATCATTGCCTAGATATTGTCATAATTATTTGAGGTTCTATCAATTGCCCAACAGTAATTTGTTTACCCACCGTTTGCTATCTTTCTCGAGAGAAGCCACTAATGAAACCTACGGCCTCCGGGTCTTCTTCCTTATATATTTGCTTGCGATCTACTTTTCCTTTGCATTTTTATTCAGATCTATTAAACCAAAAATACAAAAATACTTTGCTACACTTTATTTTATTTGCGATCTATCATTTCAATCTACTACAATTTTCTAGCATCGTTACCCGAAAGGGATTGACAACCCCTTTAACACGTCGGGTTGCAAGGTGTTGTTATTTGTGTGCATGTGCTGTTTGCGCTCTGTTGCTTGGTTCTCCTACTGGTTCGACAATCTTGGTTTCTTCACTGAGGGAAATACCTACCGTCATTGTGTTGCATCATCCCTTCTTCTTTGGGGAAATACCGATGTAGTCCTAGCAGACATGAGCTTTTCTGGCGCTATAGTTAGAGAGCAATCAGTCTACAATCAGATCACATGTGAAAACTACCATCTTTCTTAGGCACAAGGATAACTGGAACGACACAAGGACTTAAGCTTTCTCGTACATGACTGTTGTCGATTAGTTGTTGTACCTGCCGTTGGATCTCCTTAGTTTCTTCGGGGTTGACGCGGTATGGAGCCTTGTTAGGAAGAGGTGCGCCGGGGATGAGGTCGATCCGATGTTCAATGCCACATAGAGGAGGAAGACCGGGAGGTAGCTCATCGAGAAAGACATCCGCGAATTCCTGCAGCAAGTTAGAAAACACTAGAGGAAGAGGATTAGGAGTGTTAGTTTTCGCCACCTCATCTTTGCATAGTAGGATATAGTGCATACCACTCGATGGGTTCTCACACACTTCTCTCATCTTTATTTTTGTGGCTAGGAGGACTAAGTTTTTCTCTCTTGGCGAAGAGTCACTCAATTTGGGCTTGCGATGCTCACTTTCTTTGTGGTGGTTCACTCCCTCACTAGTATCTCCACGATGTGTGGATGCTTGCTTTTCGGCGATCACTTGGCTTGGTGACATTGGTCGTAGTCCGTACTCCTTGCCCTTCATCTTGAAGCTATAGTGGTTAGTTCTTCCGTTGTGGATGACGCTGCGGTCGAATTGCCAAGGTCTTCCCAAGAGAAGATGACACACGAACATAGGAACCACGTCGCACTCCAAGGTGTCCTCATAGGAGCCGATCTTGAAGGAAACTTGCACCGTATGCTCCACTTGAATAGTGCCAGAGTCGCTCAACCATTGCACCTTGTAGGGACTGACCGCACTACTATGGTAGGGTGTTTGCCATTGTTGGTTTCCCCAACAATCCGCAACCTCAAGGTCACAAAGATGCTAGTTGATGGTGGGGCTGGGCTGAATCTAATCTCCCCTAAGGTGGTCAGAAAACTGCAAATCCATGATGAAGAACTCAAAGCCATGGGTACATTCTATGGAATCAACCCCGACAGAACCGGACCAAGGGGAAGATCACTTTGCCCGTGACATTTGGCGGGGAACTGAACTACCGGATCGAGAGGGTTGTGTTCGACGTTGTTGAGCTTACTTTGCCTTACAATTGGATTCTTGGTCGTCCAGCTCTGGCAAAATTCATGGCAGCATCCCACTATGCCTATAACACTTTGAAGATGCCAGGACCGATGGGTGTCATTTCCATCCCATCGGACAAGAAAGATGCACTCATATGTGTGGACAAGATGTATCGAGACGCGGTAGCAGCTGAGGCTGCAGAAGCCACAACTCCCGCCAAGGAAACAAAGAACAGAAAGAGGCTAGCAGAGATGTCGACAAGGACTCCAGGAAGCACGCCTCTTTGGAGTGCGCTGCACCTGATGATGGCCTGTCAGAGAGTTCCACTAGCAAGAAACACAAGGTTGCTTCACCTGCTGTGAAGAAGGTCCCGACAAGGCAGGATGGCGCTGATGGTACATTCACCATCAGTGCCACCCTTGATGACAAATAGGAAAGCGCGCTTGTAGCTTTCCTGCATAGCAAATGTCGATGTGTTCGCTTGGAAACCATCTGACATCCTCGGCATTCCCAGAGAGGCAATCGAGCACCACCTTGCTATATGTCCTCATGATCGGCCCGTCAAGTAGAAGGTTAGAAAGCAAGCTTTGGAGTGGCAATAGTTCATTGCCGAGGAGATCAAGAAACTTGAAGCAGCTGGTATGGTCAGAGGAGTGCTGCACCCAACGTGGTTAGCAAACCCAGTGGTATTATGCAAGGCAAATGGGAAATGGAGGCTTTGCATTGACTTCACAGACCTGAACAAGGCCGGACTGAAGGACCCTTTCCCCCTGCCGCGAATCGATCAGATGGTAGACTCCACATCCGGGTGCGATCTGCTTTCCTTTTTGGATGTGTACTCCGGGTACCATCAGATATTTATGTCCAAGGAAGATGAAGAGAAAACCGCTTTCATAACTCCATGTGGCACATACTGCTTTGTACGTATGCCTTTCGGGTTAAAGAGCGATGGATCCAACTTTGCAAGAGCAGTACAAATTGGTTTTGAACCTCAGCTACATAGGAATGTAGAAGCTTACATGGATGATATAGTTGTCAAGACCAAGGACAGATCAACACTCATTCAAGATTTGGAAGAGACCATTGCAAACTTGCGCAAGATTAATTCGAAGCTAAACCCTGAGAAGTGTGTGTTTGGTGTTCCCTCCTACATGATCCTTGGTTTCTTTGTGTCCTAGCGGGGGATAGAGGCCAACCCAGACAAGATTAGGGAAATCGAGCAAATTCAAGCACCCAAGACGGTCAAAGATGTGAGGCGTTTGACTGGATGCGTTGCCGCGCTGAGTAGGTTCATTTCCAAGTCTGCCGAGCGTGCCTTTCCTTTCTTCAAAATCTTGAAGAAGGCAGGTCCGATGAAGTGGACTGCGGAGGCAGAAGCAGCACTGCAAGACCTAAAAGCCTAACTTTCCTCTACTCCCCCTTAGTCGCTCCTAAACTGCAAGAGCCGTTGCTGCTATATTTGGCGGCAACAAATCAAGTGATTAGTGCAACGCTGGTGGAGCAGCGAGAAGTAGATGAGGAAGTAGCTGCCACAATAGTCCCCTCCGGAGATGAAACTGAACAGTCACGACAAGATTAGACACAGACCAAAGAGAAGCAAAAGCAAATTAGCAAAGGCAGTCCCAAAACCGCGGCAAAGAAGAAAGTGGTGCAACGGCCAGTGTACTTTGTCAGCTCCCTGTTGTAGGGGGCTAGGTCAAGGTACTCTGGAGTGCTAAAACTGATCTTCGGCCTTATCATGGCCTCGAGGAAATTACGCCACTACTTCCAAGCCCATGAAATCACGGTTGTCACACATTTCCCACTATAGCGCATACTGAGGAATCCTGAAGCCATATGCAGGATAGTTGAATGGGCACTAGAGTTGTCAAGCTTTGGCCTGAAGTTTGAAAGTACCTCAACTATTCAGAGCAGAGCATTGGCAGAGTTGATTGTAGAATGGACGCCCACTCTAGATGAAGAAATACCAGAAACAGTTATCCCCGGCAAGGAGGCACCTCAAGAATGGATCATGTATTTTGATGGTGCTTTCTCATTGCAAGGCGTTGGAGCTGGCGTGCTTCTTGTTGCGCCCACTAGAGAGCATCTCAAGTATGTGTTTCCAATGCATTTTCCCCGGGAGAAGACCACCAACAACACTGCTGAATATGAGGGGCTCCTTGCCGGACACAGAATTGTGGTGGAGTTGGGAATCAAGAAATTGATAATCCGTCGAGACTCGCAGCTCGTGGTGAGACAAGTCAATAAGGATTACCAGATTCCATTGATGGAGGTGTATGTAGAGGAGGTGAGAAAGCTAGCAGAACACTTTGAAGGGTTGCAAGCATAGCACGTGCCACGCGCAGAGAACAATGTTGCTGACCACTTGTCAAAGTGTGCTTCACAACAGCTTTCTGTGGAACCAGGGATTTTTTTCCTCGACCTAACTCAACCATCAGTGTCCCCTTGAATGATGTCTAGAAAAAGGAGAAAGTTGGATGATGACCCACAAGTATAGGGGATCTATCATAGTCCTTTCGATAAGTAAGAGTGTCGAACCCAACGAGCAGAAGAAAATGATAAGTAGTTTTCAGTAAGGTATTCTCTGCAAGAACTGAAATTATCGGTGACATCTAGTTTTGTGATAAGATAATTTGTAACGGATAACAAGTAATAAAAGTAAATAAGGTGCAGCAAGATGGCCCAATCATTTTTGTAGCAAAGGACAAGCCTGGACAAACTCTTATATAAAGGAAAGCGCACCCGAGGACACATGGGAATTATCGTCAAGCTAGTTTTCATCATGTTCATATGATTCGCGTTTAGTACTTTGATAATTTGATATGTGGGTGGATCGGTACTTGGGTACTACCCTTCCTTGGACAAGCATCCCACTTATGATTAACCCCTATTGCAAGCATCCCAACTACAAAAGAAGTATTAAGGTAAACCTAACCATAACATGAAACATATGGATCCAAATCAGCCCCTTACGAAGCAACTCGTAAAGTAGGGTTTAAGCTTCTGTCACTCTAGCAACCCATCATCTACTTATTACTTCCCAATGCCTTCCTCTAGGCCCAAACAATGGTGAAGTGTCATGTAGTCGACATTCACATGACACCACTAGAGGAGAGACAGCATACATCTCATCAAAATATCGAACGAATACCAAATTCACATGACTACTTATAGCAAGACTTCTCCCATGTACTCAGGAACAAATGTAACTACTTACAAATCATATTCATGTTCATAATCAGAGGGGTATTAATATGCATAAAGGATGTGAACATATGATCTTCCGCCGAATAAACCAACTAGCATCAACTACAAAGAGTAATCAACACTACTAGCAACCACAGGTACCAATCTGAGGCTTTGGGACAAAAATTGGATACAAGAGATGAACTAGGGTTTAAGATGAGATGGTGCTGGTGAAGATGTTGATGGAGATTGACCCCTCCCGATGAGAGGATCGATGGTGATGACAATGATGATGATTTCCCCCTCCCAGAGGGAAGTTTCCCCGGCATAACAGCTCCGCCGGAGCACTAGATTGGTTCCTCCAAGTTTCCGCCTCGTGGCGGCGGAGTTTCGTCCCGTGAGCTTGCTTATGATTTTTTCCTGGATGAAGGACCTCATATAACAGAAAATGGGCATTAGAGGGCTGCGAGAGGGCCCACGAGGCAGGGGGCACGCCCAGGGGGGTAGGGCGCGCTCCCCACCCTCATGGATGGTGGGTGGCCCCCCTCTGGTACTTCTTTAGCCCAATGTTTTATATATATTCTGAAACATGCTCCTGTGAAATTTCAGGACTTTTGGAGATGTGCATAATAGGTCTCTAATATTTGCTCGTCTTCCAGCCCAGAATTCCAGCTGCCAGCATTCTCCCTCTTCATGTAAACCTTGTAAAATAAGAGAGAATAGGCATAAGTATTGTGACATTTTGTGTAATAACTGCCCATAATGCAATAAATATCGATGTAAAAGAATGATGCAAAATGGACGTATCAACTCCCCCAATCTTAGACCTCGCTTGTCCTCAAGCGAAAGTCGATATCGAAAAATATGTCCACATGTTTAGAGATAGAGGTGTCAATAAAATAAAATACGGACATGAGGGCATCATGATCATTCTTATTTCTTATGCTAAAGTAATAATTCTTTCACAATTTCAAGTATGAATCAGAAACTTTATTGAGAACCAACAAACTATAATCTCAGTCATTGAAGAAATTCCAATTTATCATAACATGAGAAAGAGTCAATATAAGATCTTTTCATCAAGTCCACATACTCAACCATCATTTAGTCTTCCACAATTGCTAACACTCACGCAATATTTATGGGTATGAAGTTTTAGTCGGACACAGAGAAAGATAGGGGCTTATAGTTTCGCCTCCCAACCTTTTACCTCAAGGGTAATGTCAACAATAATAGTTCATGAAAATTCACATCCAATTAGCCATATATATCAGGATCTTTCCAACACATTGTTCTTGCCAACGTATAAAATGTAAAAAGGAAAGGTGAAGATCACCGTGACTCTTGCATGAAGTATAAGACAAGAATAAAAGATAGGCCCTTCGCAGAGGGAAGCAGAGGTTGTCATGTGATTTCATGGTTGGATGCACAAAATCTTAATGCGAAAGAACGTCACTTTATATTGCCACTTGTGATATGGACCTTTATTATGTAGTCCGTCGCTTTTATTTCTTACACATCACAATATCGTATAAAGCTTATTTCTCCACACTAATAAATCATACATATTTAGAGGCAAGTTTTATTGCTTGCAATGATGACAACTTACTTGAAGGATCTTACTTGATGTAGGGTAGAACCCTAATCGCCCGATCTTTCACGAAAGGAGCGGATCCCGCGAAGAACACGAGGAACACGAGGGGAAAAAGAGGGAAACACAAGGGGAAACACAAGAGAATCACTCAACCAACAAGAACAAGTTACACATGCGCTAGATCCCCGGATACATAGAACGATACACGGTCCACGGACAACTAGGGACGATACAAAGGGTAGCCAGTTCTTCTCCGTGAGGAGGTCTTGATGTTCTTCTCCGCGAGGAGGTCTTGAATCCACAAGGGGATCTACTTCATGAGGAGGTCTTGAATCCAAGTGGATCTTCTCCGAAGAGGGGCCGCGATCTCTCTCGTGGAGTAGATCCGGATGGATGAGCGAAGCTCTATCTCTAAGTATGAGCTAAACCAACGCTAACCCTAGAAAGTCGCACGGGATAGAGTATATATAGTCCAGGTGACGAAAGGGTACACGGGCCTCGACCCAAGTGGCTCCGCGCAGGCAGGGCCGGAAGTTCCGGGTGCCGGAGGTTCCGGGGAGGGTCCGGCCTAACCAGAGAGTTGGCGCGGTGGATATGTGCTGGCGTCCGGGGGCTGGAAGGTCCGGGCAGGCCGGAGGTTCCGGGCGCCGGAAGGTCCGGGACGGGGTCCGGGCTAACCCGAGAGTTGGCACGCATGGGCTGGTCGAAGTCATCGGCGGTCGGAAGCTCCGGGTCAGCCGGAAGGTCCGGGGGCCGGAAGTTCCGGGCTCTGGCCGGAAGTTCCGGGCTGTCCAGAGTGTTGACGCCTGTCTCTTCTTCTACAGTCCTCGGCTCTGAGTCTTGTGTGTTGTACCTGATGACACATAGTATCTCGGACTTAGGCAGTAGCCATGTCTCACTTGAAGAGGGGGAAAACTCAAGTAGGAGTTATGTCACCTCGGATTGAATAGCACGTGCCCTAGCCCTTGTCATTGGTCCACTTGGAGCTTGGATAGTTGAGGTGGCGTCCATGGGGATGGTCGTGGGATGCTCCGCATCATCTCCCCTCCCTTGGGGAAGATCCATCCTCGGATCGAGTTCTTCATCACCATGAAAGGGAGAGAGATCTTTGATGTTGAAGATGTCGCTCACGTTGTACTTGTCGCGGGGGAGGTCGATCTTGTAAGCGTTGTCGTTCTAGCATGCGAGCACCTTGAAGGGTCCATCTGCTCGTGGTCGAAGCTTAGACTTGCGTTCTTGTGGAAAGCGCTCCTTGCGAAGGTGTAGCCACACGAGATCACCAATGTTGAAGACCATAGGTTGCCTGTTGACATTGAGCTTGGTCGCAAGGCGTTGTACTTGGCGCTCGATGGTGTTTCTGTATCTTCATGCACCTTCTTAAGATGGGTCGCTCATGCACTTGCGTCCAAATTGATTCGCTCTTGGAGTTGTAGAGGTAGAATATCCAATGGTGACAAAGGGTTGAATCCGTAGACGAGCTCGAAAGGGGACTTGCCGGTTGTTGAGTTTCTTGGTCAGTTGTAGGCGAACTCGGCGATGGGTAGACACTCCTCCCACTCCTTGATGTTCTTCTTGATGATTACTCGAAGTAGAGCGGAGAGTGTGCAGTTTGTCACCTGCGTTTGGCCGTCGGTTTGAGGATGGTACGCCGTGGAGAAGAGTAGCTTGATTCCGAGCTTGGCGCATAGGGTCTTCCAAAAGTAGCTAAGGAACTTGACATCGCGGTCCGAGAAAATTGTCTTTGGCACACCATGGAGACGCAATATTTCCCTACAAAAGAGATTAGCAACATGTGAAGCATCGTCTATCTTGTGACAAGGAATAAAATGTGCCATTTTGGAGAAACGATCCACAACAACAAATATGGAATCTTTCCCATTGCGAGTCCTAGGCAAACCAAGTACAAAGTCCATGCTAATGTCTTCCCAAGGTTGGTATGGAATCGGTAAAGGCATATAGAGACCATGAGATTGAGCTTTGGACTTAGCTTTGCGACATGTAGAACACCGGTTGGTGAAACGATTGACACCTCGAAACATCTTAGGCCAAAAGTAGCTTTTCGAGAGCGTGGCGAACGTCTTTTCGCGTCCGAAGTGTCCCATTAAGCCTCCTCCATGAGATTCCTGCAAAAGCAACAAATGAAGCAAGGACTCGGGAATGCAAAGTTTGTTAGCTCTCATAAGGTAGCCATATTTGATGTAATAGCGTTCCCAAGATGTCTTCGACAAACACTTGGCATAAGGAATGGCAAAAGTTGTATCATGCTCATATAAGTCTTTGATATGCTCGAAGCCAATGACATCTAACTCAAGTTGCGTGACAAGCATGCAAATGCGGGAAAGAGCATCTACTACTATGTTTTCTTTACCCTTGATGTACTTGATGACATAGGGAAAAGACTCAATAAATTCACTCCATTTAGCATGACGCTTGTTCAACTTAGTTTGTCCCTTAAGATACTTGAGAGTCTCATGATCGGTATGAATGATAAACTCATGGGGACGAAGGTAATGTTCCCATTCACGCAAAACGTGGACTAAAGCATATAGCTCTTTGTCATAGATGGGATAATTGAGTTGCGCTCTGGAAAGTTTCTCACTAAAGTAAGCTATGGGGCGCTTCTCTTGCGTTAACACACCTCCTATGCCATTACCACTAGCATCGCAATGAATTTCAAAAGGCTTGTCGAAGTTGGGTAAAGCAAGCATGGGAGCATGAGTAAGCAAATTCTTAAGCTCATTGAATGCGGTATCTTGGGATGGTCCCCAAACAAAAGGCACATTCTTCTTGCTCAAAGCATGCAAAGGCGGAGCAATGGTGCTAAAATCCTTCACAAAGTGACGATATAAACCCGCAAGGCCAAGAAAACTACGCACTTGATGCAAGTTGGTTGGTTGCGGCCAAGTCTTAATAGCTTTGATCTTGGACTCATCAACATGAACACCCTTAGAAGAAACAACAAAACCCAAGAAAACGAGCTTATCAACACCGAAAGGCATTTCTCCATATTAGCATAGAGTCGCTCTTTTCTAAGAGTTTGCAAAACGGTGCGGACATGGGTGACATGCTCTTTAATAGATTTGCTAAACACAAGAATATCATCAAAGTAAATCACAACAAATATACCAATGTAAGGGTGAAAGACATGATTCATAAGGCGCATAAAAGTGCCCGGTGCTTCCGAGAGACCCATATGCATGACTAACCACTCATACAAACCAAACTTGGTTTTGAAGGCGGTTTTCCATTCATCACCCTCTTGTATGCGGATTTGATAGTAACCACTCTTAAGATCAATTTTGGAAAATATAGTGGCACCGCTAAGCTCATCAAGCATATCATCTAGGCGTGGAATGGGATACCTATAGCGAACGGTGATAGCATTGATAGGTCTACAATCGGAGCACATGCGAAAGCTACCGTCACGTTTTGGCACAAGGATGACCAATACGGCACAAGGGCTCAAACTTTCACGCACATGTCCATGGTCTATGAGATGCTTTACTTGCCTTTGTATTTCTTTTGTTTCGTCGGGGTTGACACGGTATGGAGCTTTGTTCGGAAGAGGTGCTCCGGGGATGAGGTCGATTCGGTGCTCAATGCCTCGTAGAGGAGGTAGACCCGGAGGTAGCTCATCGGGAATACATCTTGAAATTCCTGCAAAAGAGAATACAATACTAGAGGAAGAGTGTGAGAAGTGTTAGTTTGTGGTGCATTGTCCTTGCACACGAGGACGTCGTGTAGGACACTAGATGGGTTCTCACACACTTCTCTCATCTCATGTTTGGTGGCAAATAGAACTAGGTTCTTGTTTTCGCTCATCATGGAGGCACTCAATTTTGGCTTGTGGCGCTCACTCCTCTTTTTGGTGGCTCACTCTCTCACTATGATCTCCACGATGGGTGGTATGCTTGTCGGCGATCACTTGACTTGGCGACATTGGATGGAGGACGTACTCCTTTCCCTTCATCTTGAAGATGTAGTGGTTCGTTCGGCCGTTGTGGGCGACTCCTCTATCGAATTGCCATGGCCGTCCAAGAGAAGATGACAAACGGTCATTGGAACGATGTCGCACTCCAAGGTGTCTTCGTAGGCGCCGATCTTGAAGGAGACTTGTACTCGGTGCTCGACTTGGATAGTGCCGGAGTCACTAAGCCATTGCACTTTGTATGGATGTGGATGCTTCGTCTTGGGCAATTGGAGCTTGGAGCAAAGTTCTTCACTTGCGAGATTGTGACAACTCCCTCCATCGATGATGACCTTGACAGATCATCCATTGATGCTGGCCTTCGTGTGGAATATGTGGCATCATTGGTCTTCTTCTTGGTGATGTTGGAGAGTCAATACTTTGGAGACAACAAGTGCGGGACTTGAGTCTTCATCACAAAAGACTTGTTCTTCTTCATTGTTCACTTGGCAGTGCATGGTGACTTGCTCAAGTGCTTCCATTTCACCTTCACTCATGGAGTCATAAGTGCCATCGTCGTTGAAGACATGGTCCGCTTGTTGGTGCACTCGTAGGACTTGTGGCCTCGGCCTCTGCAAGTGAAACACTTGAAGGAACTCGTCTTGACAGTCTCATCGGTTGGGGTTGATGAGGATGAAGCTCTCGGCTTGAAGTTGCTCGTAGGAGGATGGCTTGTGGTGGATGAAGCTTTCTTGGAAGTCGACTTGTTGATGTTTGTAGAAGAAGGCTTTGTAGTTGGTGATGGAGTCATTGAAGCTTGGTTATTAGAGAAGCCATAGGACTTGGATGAGAACTTGGCGTACTTGAAGTCATCTTGCACTTGGCGTTCCGCTTTGGTAGCTTGGTGCACTAGCTCGATGAGGTTTGAGTATGGTTGGAAGTCGGTGATCTTCTTGATGGGATGATTGAGTCCATTCAAGAAACATGCCATTGTTTGCTCATCATCTTCCGTGACACTAGCTCGTATCATGGTAATCTCCATCTCCTTGTAGTACTCTTCAATGCTCTTGGTTCCTTGCTTGAGTTGTTGGATTTTCTTGAAGAGATCGCGGTTGTAGTAGGTAGGTACGAAGCGTGCTCTCATGACATCCTTCATTTGCGCCCAAGAAGTGATGGGTGGATCACCTCTTGCCTCTCGGCGCTCAATGACTTGTTCCCACCAAATGAGCACATAGTCTTGGAACTCAAGGGATGCCATTGCGATCTTCTTCTCTTCGTCATAATTGTGCAAACGGAAAATCTTGTCAACTTTCAATGCCCATGAAAGGTACGCTTCGGGATCGTTGCTTCCGTTGAACTTGGGCATGGTGAACTTGAGCTTGCCGTAGCGTTGCTCTTCATTGTGTTGGGGTCGGGGATGATGACGCCCATGTTGTAGATGATTGTGTAACTCGTGGTGCTCTTGGCGCGGGGGGTTGTTATCCTCATGTTGCTCTTGTCGTGGAGGATTTCCATTGTCTTCATGCTCTCGATGAACTTGGTGGTGTTGGCGAGCTTGTGGAGGATCTTCGCGAGCTCGAAGAGCAACTTGACGATGCACGCGAGCGTGAAATCTTTGTTCTTGAATTTCTTCGCGATGTGCTTCCTCTTGTTCACGGGCTTGTCGGCTTCGGTCGGCAACGACTCGACTCGAGTCACGTAGAGCTTGTTGCGTCGCAAGTGCTTGAGCGTCACAGAGTTGTTGTGCTTGACATTGTGCCTCGGCATCTATGGCATTTTGGTGTAGACGCGCTCACTCTTCCTCTTCATGTTGGCGTTGACGTTGCCGTTCTCGTGCAAGCGCAAAGGCTTCTTGAGTTTGACGTTGTCGGCGCTCTTGAGAGTCGGTGTCTCTTAGGGGATTGAGGCTTGCTTGACGGTCGGCGCGCGCGGCTCGACGAAGAGTGTTCGATGTTGGTGTACTTGAGCCGGAGAGGGTGAAGTCGGAGTGGCGGCTTGAACGGCTCCTTCTTGAAGTGGAAGATGAGCGGTTGAGCAACAAAGCACGAATTTCGTCCATCCTTGCATCATTCTCTTGCTTGTGATGGTCGAGCTTGTGGTCGAAGTAGTCCTTTGAACGTTGCTCGGAAAGGCGCAAGTCGGCGGCAAGGTTGTTGATGCGTTCACTCATCGCTTGTTGCTCTTGATGCAAAGCACGTTGTGCACCAAAGAGGCGACTCTTGGTGACAAAGGAGTTCATGTCGTCGTCTTGCTCCATGAAGAGTGGGTTGGTAGAAGTACTTGGCCTATCCATCATTCCAAGACAAATGTGAGTGGTAGAAAGAGAAGAACGAGTACCAAATGTACCTTGACCGAAGTTGAAAGTGGATCAAGGATCACTCCAATCTAGGACAAGGAAATAGCACAATTGGTACGAGTTATTGTCGGTTTCTCACACCGACACAAGTAAAAGCTTTTGGTGAAGCCTGGTTAGGATGGTGGCAGAAAATTTGATGCAATTGTAAGTGAGCTTCAATAATGTTGGAAAAGATTCGCAAGATGCAATGTAACAAGTAGACAAGGCATATAAGGTACACGGAAACACACACGCAAAAAGATAAGTGGGGTTGTGAAACCAAGGGTGAGCCAAAATGTGGAATCCACAAAAATGCTTTTGTTGCACAACACTAGAGAGACGCTAGCACGATGACACAATAGGCGGATACAAGAACTTGTGCACAACCTACTTAGCAAAAATGCAACGACTTCTAGCCCAGATACTTTGTATGCAAGGTGTTGCTATGATATGATCCAAGATGATCGAGTATGACAATCTTAATGTTGTATGATGCTATGGTTCTTGCTTAAAAGCTCTTTGCTTATCTTTCCTCTTTGCTTAAAAGCTTGTTTGGCTCTTTGATGTTTGAGCTCTTTTCTCATGCAATGTTTGACGAACCAAGATAGCAAGTGAGTATGCGATGAAAACTTTGTGACACAAGAGATGATACCAAGATATGCAACAATGATGTATGTATGCTATGGGAAGTATGATCACTAATGTGCACAAGTCTCGTTGCTGGCAATACTCAATGGCTAGTCTCGATGGGTAAGCAACGCAAAGGAGTAAGGCTATGATGGTTATCAATGTAATGGCAAGAATGATATGTACAATACCAAGATTAGGTTACCGGTCTTGCTTCCCCGGTATGGTGTCAAAATGGTGGCATGAATACCAAGTCGTAGTCGAGATGGTCGTTGTTGATGATGCGTCCGTGGCGAAGATGAGCAGCGGTGATGTCGATGTCAAACCGTACCTAGATAGCCGAAACACAAAAGGATACGGTACCGCAACTCAAATTCTCAGACCTCAAAGTGGCTATTGTGTCGGAGAGCGAAACGGTCCAAAAATAGTTGGGTTATGCGGAAGTGGTGGAGGTATGCGGAAGTATATGTGATATATGGTGAGCACCGGAACAAAATTTGGTGAAATTTGGGCGGAGTTGTGGAAGTAGTGCGAACTTTCTGTCGAAGCGGGAAGTTCCGGGCAAGACAGAGGGTCCGGCGTCCGGAGGTTCCGGGGAAGGCCGGAAGGTCCGGGGGCCGGAATGTCCGGGCTGGACCGGAAGTTCTGGTGGTCGTGATTCTGCCAAGAACAGAAACTTCGGGAACGTGGATTTGGGCGGAAAAACTTGCGGAAAAGCCCAAATCCGAAAGGGAAGAAGAAGAAATTGGAGGAAAAGAAGGGTGGGGAGGCTAGATCTACGAGCCACACAAAAATTCACAGATCAAAACCAACAAAATCTCAACACACGAACAAATCACAAAAAAAATTGGGGCTATTTTTGGTGGGGATTTTCGGATTAGGAGGAAAAACAACGAAATTAGGCTAGAAACACAACGGGGAGGCTCCGAAATCGTGATGAACCTTGCTCTAGATACCAAGATGATGTAGGGTAGAACCCTAATCGCTCGATCTTTCACGAAAGGAGCGGATCCCACGAAGAACACGAGGAACACGAGGGGAAATAGAGGGAAACACAAGGGGAAACACAAGAGAATCACTCAACCAACAAGAACAAGTTACACATGCGCTAGATCCCCGGATACAGAGAACGATACACGGTCCACGGACAACTAGGGACGATACAAAGGGTAGCCGGTTCTTCTCCGTGAGGAGGTCTTGATGTTCTTCTCCGCAAGGTCTTGAATCCACAAGGGGATCTTCTCCGCGAGGAGGTCTTGAATCCAAGTGGATCTTCTCCGAAGAGGGGCCGCGGTCTCTCTCGTGGAGTAGATCCGGATGGATGAGCGAAGCTCTATCTCTAAGTATGAGCTAAACCAACGCTAACCCTAGAAAGTTGTACGGGATAGAGTATATATAGTCTAGGTGACGAAAGGGTACACGGGCCTCGGCCCAAGTGGCTGTGCGCAGGCAGGGCCTGAAGTTCCGGGCGCCCGAGGTTCCGGGGTGGGTCCGGCCTAACCAGAGAGTTGGCGCGGTGGAGATGTGCTGGCGTCCGGGGGCCGGAAGGTCCGGGCAGGCCGGAGGTTCCGGGCGCCGGAAGGTCCGGGACGGGGTCCGGGCTAACCCGAGAGTTGGCACGCCTGGGCTGGTCGAAGTCATCGGTGACCGGAAGCTCCAGGTCGGCCGGAAGGTCCGGGGGCGGAAGTTCTAGGCTCTGGCCGGAAGTTCCAGGCTGTCCAGAGTGTTGACGCCTGTCTCTTCTTCTACAGTCCTCGGCTCCGAGTCTTGAACGTTGTACCTGATGACACATAGTATCTCGGACTTAGGCAGTAGCCATGTCTCACTTGAAGAGGGGGAAAACTCAAGTAGGAGTGATGTCACCTCGGATTGAATAGCACGTGCCCTAGCCCTTGTCATTGGTCCACTTGGAGCTTGGATAGTTGAGGTGGCGTCCATGGGGATGGTCGTGGGATGCTCCGCATCATTACTCAATCCATAGGTAGATATGGTGGACTCTCATGGAAAAACTAGGTTTAAGGATATTTGGAAGCACAAGTAGTATCTCTACTTGGTGCAAAGAATTTGGCTAGCATGAGAGGGAAAGGCAAGCTCAACATGTTGGATCATCCATGACAATATAATTTATTTCAGATGTAAGAAAACATAACCCATTACGTTGTCTTCCTTGTCCAACATCAACTCTTTATCATGTCATATTTTAATGAGTGCTCACAATCACAAAAGATGTCCAAGATAGTATATTTATATGTGAAAACCTCTCTTTCTTTATTACTTCCTATTAATTGCAACGATGACCAAAACTATGTTTGTCAACTCGCAACAACTTTTATTCATCATACTTTTTATATGTGAAGTCATTACTCTCCATAAGGTCCATATGATCTCTTTAATTCTTTTTATTCTTTCTCTTTTATTTTATTCCCTCAAGATCATAGCAAGATAATCAAGCCCTTGACTCAACACTAATCTTTATTATATATAGTTCACGTACTCGATTACATAGAAGGATCACAAAGCAAAACTCAAAACTAGATCATACTAAAACTTTATTCTACTAGATCAAGATATTACCAAAAGGATCGAACTAAGAAAAACGATAAAGATTAAAGTGTGATGGTGATACGATACTGGGGCACCTCCCCCAAGCTTGGCAATTGCCAAGGGGAGTGCCCATACCCATGTGTTTATGTCTCCTTCCTTGGAGGTGGTGATGATAGAGTTGTTGATGACGTAGGCTTCTTGCTTAATTTGCGCTTGAGGATAGAATTTTGCTCCCTTAGGCCATCGATCTCCTGCTCAAGGCTTAATATCTTTTTGCATAGTTCCTATTTGTTCTCCTGCAAGAGGCAAAAAGGGATAAACTCGATCTTAGGTTTCTTTGCTCTATCGGGGAGGCTTGACTTTTTGAACTTCACATGCATGTCCCCAGGTTGAGCTAATGGGACTTCATCTTCATCTGAGCTCATCTCCTCCTTTCCCCTAGGCTCATAGTCTTCTTCTTCCTCTGTGGTCCAACCACAATGCTCCAAGTCCCCCTAGACCTTATGATCTGCAAGGAAATCAGCCACATAGCTTTCTCCCTCCGAATCTTGGGATGACAAATTGCTCTAATCTACAGCAGAAACAACTCGAAACAAAAACATAGCATGTTTGCATGGTACGGTGGTCAAAACCTTCGGGAGATTATATAATGAATTTTTACTGACCAAAAGAAGTATCGTGCAAGAAAACGGAGTTCGGAGGGCACACGAGGTGCCCACGAGGCAGGGGGGCGCGCCCTCCACCCTCGTGGATGCCTTGTGTCCTTCCCAGACTGCTTCTTATTTTCCTATTTTCTTAATTATTCCAAAATGGATAAAAATTGCTATTAGAACTATTTTGGAGTCGGTTTACTTACCGTGCCCCATACAAATTCCTTTTCGGAGTCTGAAACGTTCTGGAAAGTGTCCTTTATGTATTCCTCCGGGGTTGCGGTTTCAATAACATTAGTTTCAACATTTATAGGATTACCTGAGATATAATGTTTGATTCTTTGACCGTTCACCACCCTCGGATTTGTGCCTACGAAGTTGTTGATTTTTATGGCACCGGAACGATAGACCTCCTCGACGACGTAAGGACCTTCCCATTTAGAGAGGAGTTTTCCTGCAAAAAATCTTAAACAAGAGTTGTATAATAATACATAATCACCTACATTAAACTCAC
The DNA here is from genome assembly GCF_003073215.2 of Triticum urartu. Lineage (NCBI taxonomy): Eukaryota > Viridiplantae > Streptophyta > Magnoliopsida > Poales > Poaceae > Triticum > Triticum urartu. Next base: position 256,263,537 of record NC_053027.1, on the reverse strand, counting down.
GTTTTTGTATCCTTTTATCATGCCATCTTTTAACTTTTTCTTTAAAAAGTTTGGCATTCTCATAGGCCTGGGTTCTCCATTCATCAAATGAGCTAATGTCAAAAAGCCTCTTCTCACTGGCAAGTTTGAAATCATAATTGAGCTCTTTAATGGCCCAATATGCCTTATGTTCTAGTTCAAGAGGTAAGTGACATGCTTTACCATAAACCATCTTATACGGAGACATACCCATAGGATTTTTATATGCAGTTCTATAAGCCCATAATGCATCATCAAGTTTCTTGGACCAATTATTTCTAGATCTATTAACAGTCTTTTGCAAAATTAATTTAAGCTCTCTATTACTCAATTCTACTTGACCACTAGACTGTGGATGATATGGAGATGCAATTCTATGATTAACATCATACTTAGCAAGCATTTTACGAAAGGCACCATGAATAAAATGTGAACCACCATTAGTCATTAAGTACCTAGGGACTCCAAACCTCGGAAAAATTACTTCTTTAAGCATCTTAATAGAGGTGTTATGATCAGCACTACTAGTTGGAATAGCTTCTACCCACTTAGTAACGAAATCAATAGCAACTAGAATATGTGTATACCCATTAGAGGAAGGAAACAGTCCCATATAATCAAAGCCCACACATCAAATGCTTCAATAACAAGTGAATAATTCATAGGCATTTCTTGACGTCTACTAATATTACCAGTTCTTTGACATTCATCACAAGACAAGACGAACTTACAGGCATCTTTGAAGAGAGTAGGCCAATAAAAACCGAATTGTAGTACCTTATGTGCAGTTCTATCTCCAGCATGGTGTCCTCCATAAGCCTCAGAGTGACACTTGCATACGATCTGTTCCTGTTCATGCTCAGGTACACAATGTCTAATAACACCATCTACTCCTTTATAAAGGTGTGGGTCATCCTAAAAGTAATGTCTTAAATCATAGAAAACCTTTTTTCTTTTGCTGGTATGTGAAACCAGGTGGTATAAATTTAGCAACAATATAATTAGCATAATCAGCATACCATGGAGCGGTACGAGAAGCATTTATGACAGCTAGTTGTTCATGAGGAAAGCTATCATAAATAGGTAGTGGTTCATCAAGAACATTCTCTAACCTAGACAAGTTGTCTGCAACGGGGTTCTCAGCTCCTTTTCTATCAATAATATGCAAATCAAATTCTTGTAGCAAGAGAACCCATCTAATAAGTCTAGGTTTAGCATCTTTCTTTTCCATAAGATATTTAATAGCAGCATGATCAGTGTGAGCAATTACTTTAGAATCAACAATATAAGGTCTGAACTTATCACAAGCAAATACAACTGCTAAAAACTCCTTTTCAGTAGTAGAATAATTTCTTTAAGCACTGTCTAGATTTTTACTAACATATTGGATAACATTTAATTTCTTATCAACCCTTTGTCCTAGAACAGCCCCTACAGCATAATCACTAGCATCACACATAATTTCAAATGGTAAATTCCAATCAGGAGGCTGAACAATAGGTGCAGAAATCAAAGCTTTCTTAAGTATTTCAAATGCTTCTACACAATCATCATCAAAGACAAAAGGAACATCTTTTTGTAAGAGATTAGTCAGGGGCCTAGAAATTTTAGAGAAGTCCTTAATGAACCTCCTATAAAAACCGACATGACTAAGGAAACTTCTTATTCCTTTAATGTCCTTAGGACATGGCATCTTTTCAATCGCATCAACCTTAGCTTTATCAACTTCAATACCTCTTTCAGAAATTTTATGCCCCAAGACAATACCTTCATTATCCATAAAGTGGCACTTCTCCCAATTCAAGACAAGATTAGTTTCTTCACATCTCTGCAAAACTCGATCAAGGTTGGTTAAGAAATCATCAAAAGAAGTTCCATAATCAGAGAAATCATCCATGAAAACCTCAACAATATTTTCACAAAAGTCAGAGAATATAGCAGCCATACATCTTTGAAAAGTAGCAGGTGCATTGCATAAACCAAAAGGCATACGTCTATAAGTAAAGGTACCGAAAGGGCAAGTAAAAGTTATCTTTTCTTGATCCTCTTTTGACACAGGTATTTGAGAGAAACAAGAATAACCATCTAGAAAGCAAAAATGTGTATGTTTGGATAATCTTTCTAGCATTTGATCAATAAAAGGTAAAGGGTAATGATCCTTTTTAGTATCTTTATTTAATTTGCGGAAATCAATTACCATTCTATAACTTGTAACAATTCTTTGTGGGATCAGTTCATCTTTATCATTAGGAACAATAGTAATACCTCCCTTCTTAGGGACACAATGGATTGGACTTACCCACTGACTATCAGCAACTGGATAAATTATACCTGCCTCCAGAAGCTTTAGTATTTCTTTTCTTACCACTTCTTTCATCTTAGGACTTAACTGTTGTTGGTGATCAACAACCGTTTTCGTGTCTTTCTCCAATTTTATTTTGTGCTGGCATAGAGTGGGACTAATGCCCTTAAGATCATCAAGAGTATATCCAATAGCAGCACAGTGCTTCTTCAGAGTTTTCGATAGTTACTTTTCTTCTTGCTCTGAAAGGATAGCACTAATAATAACAGGATATATCTCTTTCTCATCAAGATAAGCATATTTAAGAGTATCAGGTAAAGGTAGCTCAAACACAGGGTCACCCTTGGGTGGAGGAGGATCCCCTAAAATTTCAACAGGCAAGTTATGTTTCAGAATAGGTCCCTATTTAAAGAATACTTCATCTATTTCCCTTCTTTCATTCATAAACATATCATTTTCATGGTCTGTATTGTTCTAAAGGATCACTAGGAGGCACGACAGTAGAAGAAAGACCAATAATTTCATATTTACTAGGAAATTATTTATCATGGGGTAGTCTACAAAATTTAGCAAAATTAAACTCATGAGACATATCCCCCAAACCAATAGTAACTACATCCTTTTTGCAGTCTATCTTAGCATTGACAGTATTCAAGAAGGGTCTACCAAATATGATGGGACAAAAGTCATCTTGTGGGGAACCAAGAACAAGAAAATCAGTAGGATATTTAACTTTCTCACACAAGACTTCAACATCTCTAACAATCCCAACTGGTGAAATAGTGTCTCTATTGGCAAGCTTAATTGTAACATCAATTTCCTCTATCTCAGCAGGTGCAATATCATGCGCAATTTCTTTATATAAGGAATGTGGTATTGCACTTGCACTAGCACCCATATCACATAAGCCATGATAGCAATGATCTCCTATTTTAACAGAAATAACAGGCATGCCTACAACAGGTCTATGTTTATTTTTACTATCGGGTCTAGCAATTCTAGCAGCTTCATCACAAAAGTAAATAACATGACCATCAATATTATCGGCCAAGAGATCTTTAACCATAGCAACACTAGGTTCAACTTTAATTTGCTCAGGGGGAGTAGGTGTTCTTGTATTACTCTTACGAACTACAGTTGAAGCTTTAGCATGATCCTTTATTCTAACAGGGAAAGGTAGTTTCTCAATATAAGCAGTAGGAACAATAGAATCATTATCAGTGATAGTCTTTTCTTCAACTTTAATAGGTGCAACTACTTTACTTCAATGGTAGGATTATATTTAAACCACTTCTCCTTAGGGAGATCAACATGAGTAGCAAAGGATTCACAAAAAGAAGCTACTATCTCATAGTCAAGTCCATATTTAGTGCTAAATTCACGGAAAGCATCGGTATCCATAAAAGATTTAACACAATCAAACTTAGGTGTTATACCTGACTCCTTACCATCGTCGAGATCCCAATCTTCAGAGTTGCGTTTAATTATTTCCAATAAATCCCATATGAATTCAATAGTATTCATCCTAAAAGAGCCAGTACAAGAAGTATCGAGCATGGAGCGATTATCGAGAGAGAGCCAAGCATAAAGTTTTGAATAATAATTTCTCTTGAGAGCTCATGATTGGGGCATGAATATAACATTGACTTAAGCCTCCCCCAAGCTTGAGCGATGCTTTCTCCTTCGCGAGGCCAAAAATTATATATATAATTACGATCACGATGAACAAGATGCATAGGATAAAACTTCAGATGAAATTCCAATTTCAATCGGTTGTAGTTCCATGATCCCATATCATCACATAGCCTAAACCATGTCAATGCCTTTCCCTTCAAAGATAAAGGGAAAGCCTTCTTCTTTATAACATCCTCGGGCATACCTGCAATCTTAAATACCCCACAAACTTCATCCACATAGATTAGGTGCAAATTGGGATGTAATGTTCCATCTCCTATAAAAGGATTAGCTAGCAGTTTCTCTATCATACCCGAAGGAATTTCAAAGTAAACATTTTCAGTAGGTTCAGTAGGTTGAGGAGCAACTCTTTGCTCTACTGGTCGGGGTGAAGATACCCCGAACAAGCCCCTCAAAGGATTATGTTCCATAGTAACAAGTGACAGTAAATTTCAGCACATTATATAAATTTTTTTCCTTACCAAATTCCACCAACCAAAGGCGCTTCACTCCCCGTCAACGGCGCCAGAAAAGAGTCTTGATGACCCACAAGTATAGGGGATCTATCATAGTCCTTTCGATAAGTAAGAGTGTCGAACCCAACGAGGAGCAGAAGGAAATGATAAGCAATTTTCAGTAAGGTATTCTCTGCTAGCACTGAAATTATCGGTAACAGATAGTTTTGTGTAAGATAATTTGTAACGGGTAACAAGTAATAAAAGTAAATAAGGTGCAGCAAGATGGCCCAATCCTTTTTGTACCAAAGGAAAAGCCTGGACAAACTCTTATATAAAGGAAAGCGGTCCCGAGGACACATGGGAATTATCGTCAAGCTAGTTTTCATCACGTTCATATGATTCGCGTTCGGTACTTTGATAATTTGATATGTGGGTGGACCGGTGCTTCAATACTTCCCTTCCTTGGAAAAGCTTCCCACGTATGATTAACCCCTATTGCAAGCATCCGCAACTACAAAAGAAGTATTAAGGTAAACCTAACCATAGCATGAAACACATGGATCCAAATCAGCCCCTTACGAAGCAACTCATAAACTAGGGTTTAAGATTCTGTCACTCTAGCAACCCATCATCTACTTATTACTTCCCAATGCCTTCCTCTAGGACCAAACAATGGTGAAGTTTCATGTAGTCAACATTCACATGACACCACTAGAGGAGAGACAATATACATCTCATCGAAATATGGAACGAATACCAAATTCACATGACTACTTATAGCGAGACTTCTCCCATGTCCTTAGGAACAAATATACCTACTCACAAATCATATTCATGTTCATAATCAGAGGGGTATTAATATGCATAAAGGATTTGAACATGTGATCTTCCGCCGAATAAACCAACTAGCATCAACTACAAAGAGTAATCAACACTACTAGCAACCCATAGGTACCAATCTGAGGCTTTGGGACAAAGATTGGATACAAGAGATGAACTAGGGTTTAAGATCAAATGGTACCGGTGAAGATGTTGATGGAGATTAACCCCCTCCCGATGAGAGGATCGATGGTGATGATGATGATGATGATTTACCCCTCCCGGAGGGAAGTTTCCCCGGCAGAACAGCTCTGCCGGAGCCCTAGATTGGTTCCGCCAAGGTTTCGTCCCGTGAGCTTGCTTATGATGTTTTCCTGGACGAAAGACCTCATATAGCTTAAGATGGGCATCAGAGGGCTGCCAGAGGGCCCATGAGGCAGGGGGGCGCGCCCAGGGGGGCAGGGCACACCCCCCACCCTCGTGGATGGTGGGTGGCCCCCCTCTGGTACTTCTTTCGCCCAATATTTTTTTATATATTCTCAAACGTGCTCCCGTGAAATTTCAGGACTTTTGGAGATGTGCAGAATAGGTCTCTAATATTTGCTCCTCTTCCAGCCTAGAATTCCAGTTGCCGGCATTCTCCCTCTTCATGTAAACCTTGTAAAATAAGAGAGAATAGGCATAACTATTGTGACAGTTTGTGTAATAACATCCCATAATGCAATAAATATCGATATAAAAGCATGATGCAAAATGGACGTATCATTGGACTCTGGCAAATATCTCCCAGCAGGGCTTCTTGAAGCCGCTGGTAGAGAGGCTACCGGGAACAACCAACTTCAGTTGGTGAGCATCACCCTCCCGCGGAACCACTAGTTCTTGCGGTCGAGGTGAGCGCTCCCATGAACGAGGAAGTGACTTTAGTCCTTGTTGTTGAGCCACAAGCTCCAACTTGGGCACAACACATATTCCATTTCCTTCAAACAGGAGAACTACTGAAGAGCAAGAAGAAGCTAAAAGAGTAGCCCAAAGGTCAAATATTTACTAGTTTATCGATGACACACTGTACAAAAAAGGTCAAATGGTGTGAAATTGAAGTGCATTTGCCGGGAAGATGGGCAGAAGCTGCTGGCAGAGATACACAAGGGTGTGTGTGGCTCCCACATTGGATCAAGAGCCCTAGTTGGAAAAGCTTTCCGGTAGGATTTCTACTGGCCCACAACCCTCCAGGATGCAACTGAGCTAGTCGCCAAATGTGAAGCCTGCCAGTTCCACTCCAAGAACATCCATCAACCAGCTCAAGCTCTCCAGACGATCCCTTTATCCTGGCCATTTTCGGTCTGGGGGATCGACATCTTGGGCCCCTTCCCCCGTGCTACCGGGGCTTTGAATTCTTCTATGTCACCATCGACAAGTTTACAAAGTGGCCGGAAGTAGAGCCAGTGAGGAAGGTGACCGCACAATCAGCTATCAAGTTCATGATAGGATTGGTGTGCCATTTTGGAGTGCCCACTAGAATAATCACCCATAATGGCACCAATTCACGAGCCGCGCCTTCATGAAGTACGTCCAAAACCTTGGAAGCAAGGTCTCCTTTGCTTCTATTGCTCATCCTCGTAGCAATGGGCAAGTTGAGAGGATGAATGCTGAAGTGCTGCATGGACTCAAGACGAGAACTTTTGATAGGTTGCAGAAGTGCGGTGGACGCTGGATTGATGAGCTGCCGGTGGTTCTTGGGTCCCTCCGTATGACACCAAATCGAGCCATCGGCCAGACTCCATTCTCCCTAGTATATGGGGCAGAAGCAGTGCTCTCCATGGAACTCATATACGGGTCACCTTGAGTACTTGGCTATGATGAGGTAGAGTAGGAGCAGCTTCAGCATGACGATGCCGTGCTCCTCGAGGAAGATCGTCTCTGGGCCGATGTGCGTGCTGCATGCTACCAGCAAGCCTCGCGCCACTATCATAGCCATGTGATTCATGCCCGGAGCCTTGAGGAAGGCGACCTTCACTACAAAAAAAGTCACATCTGTGACATTTTGGCCCGAACGATTTATTTTCTATCATGCTTATGACACTTCTATGACGATAATTGTGACAAAAGCACATATCATCATAGATGTGGTGGGCTCCTACTTCTATGACAAAAAATCATGATAGAAAATGGGCTTTTCGTCCTGGGCGGGACGGGGACGCACCTGCATGACATTCTTTGGGCCACCCATGAAGGAAAAAATCATGGTAGAAGTGAGGGCGAGGAAAATATCGAGGAGTTCCCGGTTACGGTCGGTGGTCGGGGCCGAGCAATGCATGGAGGTTTGCGTGTTTCTCTCGTAAACGTACGCGTATGTGTGCGAGGCATTGTGCTCTAACTGAACCTCAGCGAGGCATTCGCTTACAGAACCCGAGCGATTGCACTAGCTACGTTACTGAACCCAAGCGATCGATCCCTTGGTTGTTAACTGAACCCGAGAGATTCCTTCGCTAGTGCTGCTAACAGAAGCCGATCGAACCTGCTACCTCTTGATGAACAGTGACCATTGTTGGGGGTTGGATGAACAGTTCCCAGTGGGGGTTGGATGAGCAGGACCGAGTGATAGTAGTAGCCCATTACCGCTGGATGAACATGATCTCGATCGAGGAGGCCGCCACACACACCCGAGCCAGTTGGGGGTGGATGAACAGGACCCCGTGGAGGGCTGGTTGAATAGTAGCTAGTGGAGGCTGGATGAAAAAGACCCTGTGGTGAACAGTAGCTGGTGGAGGCTGGAGGAAGTCGATGGTCGATGAACAGTAGCAGGTGGAGGCTGGAGGAAGTCGATGGTGGATGAACAATATCTCGTGGAGGTTGGAGCGAGGCAGTAAAAGGTGGATGAACAGTAGCTCGTGGAGTCCCATTTTGCGGTACGCCACACCCCTCCCGATGAGGAGGATCCCGGCTCCAACACAAGTCTGTTTCCTCTGTTTTGTGGTACGCCACACCCCTCCTGATCAATAACACCCTGTTTCGACTGTAGGCACTCGAATAGAAGGCCGTTTCTCCATTTTGCGGTATGCCACACCCCTCCCGATGAGCATGACTCCGTTTCGGCTGTTCCATCGCTCCCGATGAAAATGACGCATTTCGTTGCCTCCCGATGAACACGACACAGTTTCTCCATTCTGACCTAGCCGGTTGGCTTCCGAAGAATAATAAGTCGTTGTTGTCGTCCATTGCCTCACCATGTACACATGCCCTAGCCGTACGTATGCGCGAGTAGCTAGGTGTTCGAGACCCCGCCCGTATGTACATACGTGGTCGTATTTTTTGGCATGTGGTTGTATGTACGTGTACACAGTTTAGAAGGGATTGCCTGAACTGCTACATGGGGGCTCAACTACTATAGGTGCCATTGCTTGCTCGGCCAAGGTTCATCGTTGCAGAGAGACCGATCAACCAGTATGTACGCACACGTTCGCGACTAGACAAAAAATGCTACGTACGATTTGACCGGGTGGGTCCCGGCTGTCCGGGAGGATAAGGACACACTTCCTTGCGTGTGAGCATATAGCTGGTGGGTCCTAGCTGTCAAGGGGAAGAATCATTTCTTTTGCCCATAATATGGACGCACTTGCGCGTGAAGATGTAGTTGGTGGGTCCATCTGTCAGCCTCACCGCGTAGAGTCCTCTTTCGATGGTTTTTGTTCGTTGACCAAGCCGTGCGGACAGCACCCAGGCGGTGGACGATGGCGAGGCCTAGGAAGGGAATGACGCGAAGCCAGGGAAGACGAGGTAGGTGGATTGCCACCTCTTGAGCATGCGTTGGTTTTTCCCTTGAAGAGGAAAGGGTGATGCAGCAAAGTAGAGTAAGTATTTCCCTCAGTTTTGAGAACCAAGGTATCAATCGAGTAGGAGACAACGAACAAGTCACCAAATACCTGCACAAACAATTAACAACTTGCACCCAATGCGATAAAGGGGTTGTCAATCCCTTCACGGTTACTTGCAAAAGTGAGATCTGATAGAGATAGATAAACGGTAAAGTAAATACTTTTGGTATTTTTGGTTTATAGGTCAGAAAGTAAAAGATTGCAAAGGAAGTAAATAGGAAACAAATATTGTAGATCAGAAACTTATATGATGGAAAATAGAAGATTATATGATGGAAAATAGAAGATTATACAATGGAAAGTAGACCCGGGGGCTATAGGTTTCACTAGAGGCTTCTCTCAAGATTAAAAATATTACGATGGGTGAACAAATTATTGCGTAGCAATTGATAGAAAAGCGCAAAGTTATGACAATATCTAAGGCAATGATCATGAATATAGGCATCACGTCCATGTCAAGTAGACCGACTCCTGCCTGCATCTACTACTATTACTCCACATATCGACCGACTCCTGCCTGCATCTAGAGTATTAAATTCATACGAACAGAGTAACGCATTAAGTAAGATGACATGATGTAGTGGGATAAACTCAAGCAATAGGATGAAAACCCCATCTTGTTATCCTCGATGGCAACAATTCAATACGTGTCGGTTCCCCTTCTATCATTGGGATCAAGCACCGCAAGATTGAACCCAAATCTAAGCACTTCTCCCATTGCAAGAAAAACCAATATGGTTGGCTAAACCAAATCGATAGTTCGAAGAGACATGCAAAGATATCAAATGATGCATATAAGAATTCAGAGAAGATTAAAATAATATTCATAGATAGGCTGATCATAAATCCACAATTCATCGGATCTCGGCAAACACACCGCAAATAGTATTACATAGAATAGATCTCCAAGAACATCGAGGATAACATGGTATTGAGAATCAAAGAGAGAGAGAAGAAGCCATCTAGCTACTAGCTATGGACCCATAGGTCTGCAGTAAACTACTCACGCTTCATCGGAAGGGCAATGGTGTTGATGTAGAAGCCCTCCGTGATCGAATCCCCCTCCGGCAGGACGCCGGTATAGAAGGTTGCGGTGGTGGAAAAGTGTTTTCGTGGCTCTCCTGATTGGTTTTGGAATATTTGAGAATATATATAGGTGGAAGAAATAGGTCGGCGGAGTCACAAGGGGCCCACAAGGGTGGGGGGCGTGCCCTACCCCCTAGGCGCGCCGTCAGTCCTTGTGGCTGCCTCGTGGCTTCCTTGACTTGCACTCCAAGTCCTTTGGATGTCTTCTGGTCCAAGAAAAATAATCGCGAAAGTTTCATTCCGTTTGGACTCCGTTTGGTATTCCTTTTCTGCGAAACACTAAAATAAGGAAAAAACATAAACTGACACTGGGTTCTAGGTTAATATGTTAGTCCCAAAAATAATATAAAAAGCATATTAATGCATACAAAGCATCCAAAACATACAATATAATAGCATGGAACAATAAAAAAATTATAGATACATTGGAGACGTATCAAGCATCCCCAAGCTTAATTCCTGCTCGTCCTCGAGTAGGTAAATGATAAAAACAAATTTTTTGATGTAGAATGCTGCCTAACATACTTATCCATGTAATTTTCTTTATTGTGGCATGAATGTTCAGATCTGTATGATTCAAAAAAAAGTTTAATATTGACATAAAAACATTAATACTTCAAGCATACTAACAAGGCAATTATGTCTTCTCGAAATATCATGGCCAAAGAGAGCCTATCCCGATAAAATCATATAGTCACAAAATATTCATGACACAAAATATTCAAATCATGCACAACTTCATGACACAAAATATTCAAATCATGCACAACCCCGATGCAACATTGGTACATCGAGGTGCTATACAAACAGTTTTTAACCCCTTTCCGTGATGGCATTTGGAACCGTCGCCAAGTGAGTGTGGGCGATAGGGGGGGTCCTTCCCACACGACCCAGAAACCATCGGGGATATGCCCTCCTAGCACACACACTCGTCAAAATGAGGTCGTGTGCAACCAGTGAGCGCTCAAATACAGTTATACATACAGTAGTGCTAAAAAAATACAATTATACAGGCGAAATCGTTTCCGGTCATAAGTACATCCCACACAGTCAGTCCCCACTAAATGTTTCCATTCGTATATACATCCCACATAGTCGCTCCAAGGAAAACATTTCCGTTCACAAGTACATCACACACGATATTAACAATTTTATTGTTTGCGTTATTGAATGCATAACACACGGTGCATAGAAAAAACTATGTGGCAAAGGTTGTCCATCACACATAGTTTTTATGTGGTAAAAATGAGCGCAAGATGGCCTAACACAAACAGTTTTCAAGAGAAGGTCATGTGTGATTGTTCATTGATCCAACACGGTTTATTCCTAGAAACTGTGTGCGTTGCCTAAGGTCATCGCCCACGGTATTTTCTCAATAACCGTTTGCAATAGCAAAATCCAATTAGCAGGCTAATTGACCTATTATTAATAATCCATTTACTAATCTAATTGACATTCATATTAAGCACATAATATATTTCATTTCCATATTAAGGAAGCAGGATTCCATAATTGAAATACATCAGAGTACAACATGATATAGCTTCAGCACTCAGATACCCCATTACACAACTGCACCAGCAAGAAGTTTCACATGCAACATGTAGAACCTTTTCAAATTAGCATCATAGACAGTACATAGACAAATGCATCTCATCTGGAAAACTGCTGAAGTGGAAGGCGAATATTGAGCCTTCATTCATGTTGAAGGTCTTTGCAACTTTAGGCCAGTGCCTGCGGATGATTGACCTTCTGTCCTTCGTCCCCTTCAGGAACACTTCAATATTGAACCGTGGGTGTTGTATGAAAAGCCTCCTGACCATAGAGGTGGTTTGAGAGGTAATCACCAGTGAACTGCTTCAGAAAGGCCTAAAAACAAGGATGTGCATAAATATCTTCTCTATATTGGAAATGGGGCAAAGGAATAAAAAAAGGCAAGGTATAATAGTTAGTACCATCTTGTAGTGAACTGATGTCTTCTTCATTGTGTCGACAAAGATCTTGTTATTTTTGTCGCTAATTTCTTTATCCTAACAATCTTTCTGAGTTTCTTGACTTGATTGATATTCATGGACCACTGATTTCCCCATATGCAGAAAGGGTCGAATAGTGGGTCAAAACCTCTGACAGCAGGACCTACATGTGCAAGACCAAATTTTTAAAAACCTAAATATTAGAATGATTCCTGCAATTGCACAATAATATGCTATTAGACAACAGACCATGCATGTGCTAACCTCGATTGTAAACCTCAGTGCTTTGCATTGTTTCCCTGCAACACATATAAGGTAGTTAGTCATCAGGTTAAGTAAGTGTTCACATGCTATCATTAAAATATTTTGATGAAAAATAAGCACATTGCAGATTCATCAGATTAATTAAAGCCACATGGAAAACCCATTTATCCAAACCAAGCATGATTAAGAACTAGGAAATATAGCACTTGTATATGTTTCTCATGTATTAAGTGCAGCCAAATTGGATTTATTCCTCACATGCACAACAATACAAAATTCTACCCACGACAATTGGACATCGCATTGTAGAATTGAACCAGGCAGTTAACTAAACACCACAACAAATGAACCAAACATTAATTGAGCACCACATTGCACAATATAACATAGTCCTAATAGAAGATCAGGCAGTTAACCAAACCAAGCATTCTTAACAACTTGGAAATTTAGCAATTGTATTTGTTTCTCATTTATTTACCACAACCAAATTCAATTTATTCCTCACATGGTATACAATAACAGAATGCACCCACAACAATTGAACATCGCATTGCAAAATTGAACCAAACAGTTAACTAAACACCACAACAAATGAACCAAATGTTAACTGAGCACCACATTGCACAATATAACATACTCCTAATAGAAGATCAGACAGTTAACCAAACCAAGCATGCTTAACAACTTGGAAATATAGAAATTGTATTTCTTTCTCATGTATTTAGTATAGCCAAATTTGATTTACTTCTCACATGGTATACAATAACAGAACACACCCACAACTATTGAACATCGCATTGCAGAATTGAACCAAACAGTTAACTAAACACTACAACACAAATGAACCAAATGTTAACTGAGCACCACATTGCACAATGTATAACCAAGCCTAGCATGCTTGACAACTTGGAAATATAGCAATTGTATTTGTTTCTCATGTATTTTGTAAACATAAATTCAATTTATTTCTCACATGGAAGACAATACAAAATTGCAGCCTAAAGAATTGAACATCACATTTGCAGAATTGAACCAAATAGTTAACTAAAGACGATGACTAATTAACCAAATAGTATTAAGTGAACACCACACTACACGACATATAGAACATATACACTAGAGCAATAGATTGCATGGTAAAATTAGATAGCACAATTCACTAGAATTTGTTAAGGAAAGGTAGGAGTAGCACACGCAACGGGTAAACCGAGCATGCTTAACAGGCGTAGCTAGCAAATGGCAAGGTGCTCCTCCAAGATCTGGGGGTCGGCACAAATGGCAGCCATCGCGACCTCATCCGCGCGTCCGGCCGTGATTTGCTTCTCCGCTGCCAAATGCTCCTTGAGCTCCTGGCTATACTGTGTGCACCATGGCTTAGGGCGACACTTACTTGGTGGAGGGGTCGGTGATTTGGGTGGAAGGTGTCACGCCGCAGGTCGGGGCATGTGGGATGTGGAAGGAGGAGGAGGATGGGGGTCAGGTGTGGATTACCTGTCTAGATAGATGAGGACGAGCGGCGTGAAGGAGGGTCGCCGGCGAGGAGGCGGCGCTGCAAGCAAGGAGTGAAGGTTTCAACTTGGAAAGGAAGGCGGAAACATGGGAATTGTGGCTTTTGGAAAGGGGGAGGGGTGGGGAGGTAGATATTTCCACGGATTCCAAAAATTTGGAATCGGTTCAGCGAAAAAACTGGCACGAAAAGTGTCATCAGATACGGTCCCTTATTCAGAACTGTGTATGATATGTGAACATCATAGACGATTCAGATAGCTTAACCCGTGTGTGATGAGTTTGACCGTCAAAATTTTTGGTTCTAATTTCCCTGGTTAAAGTGGTCATCCACGTCATTGCATAATTTGTGTACACAACACACCCACACTTCTTAATCGAGCAAGTTCAGCAATTAAATAGAGCTAGCTGGCCTAAACATTACTCTAACAAATTACAGACCGGCGCTCTTAATTAAACAAAACAAAGAGTAATACTACGGCTGGTGCTCGTCGATCTCCGCCGCTCGTGCCCCACGGTCTCCTGGGGAAGGGGCTCCATGGCATCCAGCGCACCATACTCGACAAGCATCTCGCCTTCCGTGTCCGCCATCTCTTTGGAAAAGGCTGCCACGAGCTGGGCGTGGGCAGCTGCGATCTGGGCTTGGACGGGCTCCGTCATTGCAAGGTATGCGGCAGAGGAACTGACGGCTACTCGAATGCTCTCAGCGATTGCCAACTCTTCGGCCATGGGTTGCCGACCGTTGTCGGAGAAGCTTCGTTTGATTTGTGCGGTGGCTGCCAGGAGTTGGGCGTGGGCGTCCTCGAGATGGTGATAGACGGCCTCCATCAGGGCTAAGGCTGCCACTACAGAACAGACAGCTGATGTGCCGCTCTTGCCAGTTGCTATCCCCGAGGCAGATGTTGCCGCCACCACCTAAGAAGCAACAGTGGCCGTTTGGGCTGCCTTGGCCGCCCGGACGCAGATTGCGGCCGCGCTCATGCACCTTGTTAGCATGCGCATGGTGGCTGCGGCCGTGCTCTCGCCAGAGTGGGCTGCCGAAATTGCCCTCACAACATGGGTCCACGTCCCCATCTTTCACTGGTGATGATTGAACAGTGAAATGATATTTAGGGAGCGAGCTAGTGTGCTTGACACGCTGGCTATGAACTGCAACCGACGCACCTTCTCGCGTAAGCCATAGGCGTACTATACACCGACGGTGCTCCAGTATATTTTGTACCGCGTCGCACATGGTTGGTGATATTAAACTGTGTGGGATCTACTTGATTTTTCATCTTGATTTGAATTACATAATGGGGCCACATCGGCAATGGACTATGTTTGAATTGCTAGACCTTTTATCTGCAGTGAACATGGAACTATATGTGTGTCGTAAAAAAATTGCAATTATTCAGGGTTCATTTGGAAATTTTATACATTAAATTGGTTTTCTAGCCATTTCAGGTGCACAATTCAAAATGAAGCACATGCACATGCTCTGGTGTACCAACATGGGTTGTAAAATCATATATGTGTCCATGGGTTTATGCTTATGTCCCGTGCAAGAAATGGGGATGAATTTCGAAAACCACGGCACTATAGCTCTTCGGCAAATGTTGAGGTACTTGCTTTTGTAATTCTAGTAAATCCAAAACTCGTCTGAAATTCATGAAACTTGCCATGCTATCATGGAGCGGCATCAACATGCCATGGTAAATTTTTTGTCCCATTTAGGGCAGGTTTGGGTATATGCATCTCACAAACCAGAGCTTCTCACAACAAGCATGATGGTTTTGCTAGGGAACGTCCCACCTTTGGGGATGAAACGATATCCATTGCCTCTTATTGCTTTCAAAAAATTTCTCGTGTCAACATAGAACAACAGGAGTCTTGTGTCAATTTTTGGGATTTTTTGGGGTTCGTTTGGACATTTTTATGCATTAATTGAGTTTTCAATGCACTTATGTGCATAATTCAAGATTGAACTACATGCACATGCTCTAATGCATATAAATTGGTTGAAAATTCAAATCTGTGCCCTCGGTTGCATGCTTAGGTCCCATGCAAGAAATGTGAATGAATGTCAAACACCCTGCCACTGTCACTTGGCCGCAAACATTGATATACCTGGGTTTAAAATTCTAGTTATCCAAAACTCGTGTGAAATTCATGAAACTTGGGATGCTATCATGGAGCGGCATCAACATGCCGTGGTAAATTTTTTGTCCCATTTGGTGCAGGTTTGGGTATACTCTTCTCACAAACCAGAGCTTCTCACAACAGGCATGATGGTTTCGGTAGGGAACGTCCCACCTTTGGGGACGAAACGATATCCATTGCCTCTTATTGCTTTCAAAACTTTTCTCGTGTCAACATAGAACAATGGGAGTGTCGTGTCAATTTTTGGAATTTTTCGGGGTTTGTTTGTACATTTTTATGCATTAATTGATTTTTCAATGCATTTATGTGCATAATTCAAATTTGAACTACATGCACATGCTCTAATTCGTATAAATTGGTTGAAAATTCAAATATGTGTCCTTGGTTGCATGCTTAGGTCCCATGCAAGAAATGGGAATGAATGTCAAACACCCTACCACCGTCACTCGGTCACAAACATTGAAATAACTGGTTTTTAAATTCTAGTAAATCTGAAACTCGTCTGAAATTAATGAAACTTGGTATGCTATCATGGAGCGGCATCGACATGCTGTGGTAAATTTTTTGTCCCATTTGGGGAAGGTTTGGGTATAAGTTTCTCACAAACCAGAGCTTCTCACAACAAGCCTGATGGTTTCTGTAGGGAATGTGCCACCTTTGGGGATGAAACGATATCCGCTGCCTCTTACTGCTTTCAAAATTTTTCCAGTGTCAACATAGAACAACAGGAGTGTTGTGTTAAATTTTGGAAGTTCGTTTGGACATTTTTATACATTACCTGGATTTTCTAGGAATTTTATGTGCATAATTCAAGTTTGAACTACATGCACATGCTCCAGTGCATATAAATTGGTTGAAAAATCAAATCTTTGTACCTGGGTTCATGCTTAGGTGCCATGCAAGAAATGGGAATGAATTTCAAACACTATGGCACCGTTGATTGCCGGCAAAACTTTGAGATACTTTGTTTTTAAATTCTAGCAAATACAAAACTCGTCTGAAATTCATGAAACTTGGCATGCTATCATGGAATGGCACCTGACATACTCTGGTATTTTTTGTATCCATTTTGAGAGAAGGCGCACTCGAATAACAGCCAACAAAGGCATTTTGAAACAAATAGCTGCCACTGTAACATCGCAAAAATTTGTATAATTCAAATCGTGTGCGTTACATTAACCATTCACATGACGCCACGTGTCTTCATTTTAATGGCTATAGGAGGTGCCGTGCGGATAGCTGCTTGACTGAACGGGAGGCGTGCGAGCGCAGTCCGGTGCACAGGCTGACCGAGAGGCATGCAAGTTGTCCTCCAATGCGCAGGCTCACCGAGAAGCGTGCGAGCTGTACGCTGCGCATGCTCACTTGGACGCGAGCCCATTTGACTTCCATGGCTGCCCGCCTTCCTCTCCACTAATGGCGCCCGAGCCACTGCTTAATATGGGCGGCCTTACTGTTTGCCTCCCATTCCCCTCGCTCCCGCAGACCTCCACCAACGCCATGGCGCAGAAGGATCATCTGCCACTAGTCTTCAAGTTTGGTGAAGTCGACTCCGAGCCGGTGGAGATAGCAAATAAGGAGGAATGGAGCCTCATGGACATGGCCCAGAACGAGCTGGCCGTGGCGGTTGCTGCCCGCGCTCCCGTCCCAGCTCACATCCCCGCGCCTGTGCCAGTGACCATCCCCGTAGCATTGACGGGCTGGTCGTCGAGCACTATCACAGAGCTAGAAGCCACGGGCGTCAGCGAGGACTCCGCGGACCCGCGCGAGCTCGTGTACATGCCAGCGCCAGCGCCCGTGCCAGTGCGCGCCCCTCCACCACCGCGGCGCCAGTCCCCGTGCGTTCGGCTGCACCCGCCGGGCCCGTGCCCGTGTGCGTGCCCCCCTCAGCGGCATGGGATGCCTCCATTGACCGCTACCTCTTAACGTCGCCAGCTTCCGTCCACTCGCGCCCCGCCCGTCGATTGCGCGACGACATGATGTCTGATTTACAAGTGAAGAACATTATGTGCTGCATTGAAGACTTCAACAACGACATCCCGGAGGACGACAACGACAACGATGGCGCGGCTCGCCGCCTTTGCCACCGCCGGAAATAGTTTTTTCTTGGCTTTAATACTGTATCTTGATCATGTGAATATAAATTGGCAGTATGACTGAATGAAAGATATGATTTGAGAGAACTTGCATTTTTCTCTCTTGATGTATAGACTTATCAAATGATTTTCTTTTGAAAAAACGTCAATGGTTTTTAAATATAAAACAGTCATCGCAAATGTTTTAGTTAGAACACCCATATGCAAACCGACGGCTTCCCTAGGATGCCAAGGGAAAATGTGCCAAGCAGGATTTGTGCAGCTCTTGATCGCAAACGTTTTAGATAGAACACCCGTATGCAAAGTGAGAGCAAGATTTGTGCATCTCTTCAACGCAAACGGTTCTTCTGGATGACCCATGTGCAACCACTTACAAAAAAATTGGTAAGATATGCATATGTCATATTGGGTATGTTGCCATTTGTCAAACTGGAAAGATTGACATTTGTTGATCTAGTAACATTGCCATTTGTCAACCTTGTAACACTGCGACTTGTCAAAATATGAAGCTAAAAATCACTAGCTGTATCTAATTTTTGCAACTAAAATTCAGTAATTAAGCATAGATTTCATTCATAGAATAAGAAGTTGTTCTTTATATGAACAGTTCAACTCAACAATTGAACCTAGCAAACTTTTCACCAATTGTTGTGAAAGCACAAGTTCTCCCTAGGTGGTTTTGGTAATTACTGTCAACATATCTCTTGTTGGACTAACACTTTTACCTAGTATGTTTCAGATAAGTTCAACAATGAAGTGGCATGGACTAGAGGATGTGGAACCCCTTCAAGATGCTAAGGAAAAAAGGATTGGCTCAAGCTCCAAGCTCAAGACTCTACATTTTCTATTTTAGTGATCCAAGATCACATTGAGTCTATAGGAAAAGCCAATACTATCAAGAAGGGATGAGGTGTTGCTTAATGAGGCTCTTGCTCAAAGTGCTTAGTAATATGCTCCAAAGCCCTCAACTACTTTCTCACATCCACATATGACCTAAACCAAAAGTCAAACTCAGCCCCACCGATTATTTCTATCCGGCGCCACCGAGTTCAGATGTGATAGCCACTGCCACAAACCCTAGGCAAATCGGTCTCACCGATAGGGATCTCGGTCTCGCCGAGATGGGATTGCAATCTCTCTGTATGGATCTATTAGAAAAATCGGTCTCACCGAGTTTGCATAATCGGTCCTACCGAGATTGCAATGTAAACTCTCTGTTTCCTTTTCGTAACATTTCGGTCTCACCGAATTGAGCGAATCGGTCCCACCGAGTTTACCTGACCAACTCTCTGGTTAGCTTATTACCAAAATCGGTCTCACCGAGTTTGTGTAATCGGTCTCACCGAGATTATGTTATGCCCTAACCCTAACCATATCGGTCCTACCGAGTTGCATGTCGGTCCCACCGAAAATCCTAATGGTCACTAGATTTGCTGGATCCGTCCGACCGAGTTTACCAATTCGGTCCCACCGAGATTGGCAAGTTGTGTGTAACGGTTAGATTTTGTGTGGAAGCTATATATACCCCTCCACCTCCTCTTCATTCATGGAGAGAGCCATCAGAACGTGCCTACACTTCCAACATACATTTTCTGAGAGAGAACCACCTACACTTGTGTTGAGGCCAAGATATTCGATTCCTACCATATGAATCTTGATTCTTAGCCTTCCCCAAGTTGCTTTCCACTCAAATCTTCTTTCCACAAAATCCATATCCTGTGAGAGAGAGTTGAGTGTTGGGGAGACTATCATTTGAAGCACAAGAGCAAGGAGTTCATCATCAACACACCATTTGTTACTTCTTGGAGAGTGGTGTCTCCTAGATTGGCTAGGTGTCACTTGGGAGCCTCCGACAAGACTGTGGAGTTGAACCAATGAGTTTGTAAGGGCAAGGAGATCGCCTACTACGTGAAGATCTACCGCTAGTGAGGCAAGTCCTTCGTGGGCGACGACCATGGTGGGATAGACAAGGTTTCTTCTTCGTGGAACCTTCGTGGGTGGAGCCCTCCGTGGACTCGCACAGCCGTTACCCTTCGTGGGTTGAAGTCTCCATCAATGTGGATGTACGATAGCACCACCTAGCGGAACCACGTCTCAAAAATCTCTGTGTCTCCAAATTGCGTTTGCACACTCCAATCCCATCCTTTTACATTCTTGCAAGTTACATGCTTTACTTTCCACTGCTAATATACTCTTTGCATGCTTGCTTGATATGTATTGTGTTTGTTAAACTTGTGCCAAAACTCCACTTCAACTTAAAGAAATTAAAAACTGCAACTTTTGGTACTGAGTGTCTAATCACCCCCTCTAGACACCTCTTCTCGATCATTTAAATTGTTATGAGAGCTTTGGTTTCCATTGCTTTGGTTTAAACACCATTGGAGGAAGATGGATGAGTCTACTTTGGGGAATCTTAGACATAGAGTGCCTATACTTGATGGAGAGTATTTTCATGAGTGGAAAAATGAGATGCTTGTGATTTTCAATGAATATCATTTGAACAAGTATATTGCTAGCCCTTGTGCACCTCTTGTTGATCCCATGCATCGTACCCTTGATGAGTCAATTGACATGATTCACAATCTTTGAACTGTTAATCTTATCACTAGAGGCTTGCCTAGAAACTTGATTGGATGTTTGCCTACTCTTAAGTGTGCCTACACCATATGGAAATTTCTTGAGGAACACTTTCCAAATTATTCCTTGAAAAATCTAGATGAAATTCTCCATAAGTCTATTGCCTTAAGTAAGATGAATTTCAATGATCCTATGTTTGGTGATTGTCTATTTGAGCTTACAAACCTTATGCGTGCCAAAGGAGATGTTGGAACTATTAGTGGTATTATTTCCGAAGCTATTAAAATTCATAAAGAAGATCATTGTCAAACTCACTCTAAGGAATCACCCTCTCTAGGATTTGATCCACCACATGACGATGTTGAACATGGATACTTTGACGAGGATGATGATAGTGATTTTGATCTTGATGATGCAATGAGACACTTTGGTCTTATGGCAAATCTTCGGGATATATGGCAGGAGGGAAGGAATGGGTTCTTGATAGTGGATGTACTGATCACATGACCGGAGATAAAGACATGTATCGTGAGCTTGCTAAAAACGATGGTCCTTGAAAGTATGTCACTTTTGGCGACAACTCAAAGGGTAAGGTGGTTGGCCTCGGTAAGGTGGCCATATCACATGATAGCTCCATACAAAATGGCATGCTCGTTGAATCTCTGGGCTACAATTTACTTTCAGTATCTAGACTTGGTGATTTCGGTTTCAATGTCCTATTTACTGAAGTAGATTGACAAGTGTTTCGTAGAGATAATCGTAAAATAGTCTTTACCGGTATACGCAGAGGTGATCTTTACATTGTTGATTTCACTAAAAAGGCTCAACCTAGAACCAAGAACTTGCTTAATTGACGATTAGGTCATGTTGGTATGCGAAACCTTGACAAGCTTATTAAAGGAAATCATATCCTTGGCGTTAACGATGTCATATTTTATAAGGATAGACTTTGCAGTGCTTGTCAAGCAGGTAAACGGGTTGGAGGAAGGCATCCCGTGAAGAACATCATGACCACAAGGAGGCCACTCGAGCTACTTCACATGGATCTTTTTGGTCCTAACGCTTACAAAAGTCTTGGTGGAAATTCTTTTGGTCTAGTTATAGTTGATGATTTTTCAAGATTTACGTGGGTGTTCTTTCTCGATGATAAATCACAGGTCCAAAAGATTTTCAAAAACTTCGCTAGGAAGGCCCAAAATCAATTTGAAGTGAAAATCAAGAAGGTTCGCAGCGACAATGGAACGGAGTTCAAGAACGCAAATGTGGACACCTTTCTTGACGAAGAAGGGATTTCACATGAGTTCTCGGCTACGTACACACCTCAACAGAATGGAGTTGTTGAGAGGAAGAACCGGACACTCATCAAAATGGCGAGAATGATGCTTGATGAGTACAAGACTCCAAAGCACTTTTGGGCGGAAGCGGTTGAGACAGCTTGTCATACAACAAATTGCTTGTATCTTCACAAGCTACTCGGCAAGACGGCATACGAGCTCCTCACCAGTAACAAACCACAAGTTGGATACTTTCAAGTATTCGGCTCAAAGTGCTACATTCTTGATAAGCATCGTCATTCTAAATTTGCTCCTAAATCTCAAGAAGGTTTCCTACTTGGTTATGGCTCAAACTCTCACACATACCGTGTCTATAGTAATTTCACCCGAAAGGTTGAAGAGACGGTAGATGTGAAGTTTGACGAATCTAACGGCTCGCAAGTAGAGCGATTGCCAATTGATGTAGGAGACAAAGACCCTTTGGAAGCAATTCAAGACTTGTCTATTGGCAAGATTCGTCCAACAGAGGTGAAGGAGAGTACCTCGTCCATCCAAGTGGAAGCTTCTACCTCACGACAAGGTGAACCAAGAGTTGATACGGAAGCATCCACAAGTGGAACACACCAAGATGAAGAAAACGAGGAAGTGCACCAAGATGAATGCCAACAACCTCCTTCTCCACCACGACAAGAGAATGACAACGTCAATAATGAAGAAGGCCAAGAAGAAGAACAAGATGAAGAATATGTTCAACCAAGATCCAAGCAAAAGCTTTCACGAGTTCGAGCAAGAATTGCTAAAGACCATCCCGTCGAGCAAATCTACAATGATATCCAAACCGGGAGAATCACTCGCTCAAAAACTCGTTTAGCTAACTTTTGTGAACACTGTTCATTCATCTCTAGCATTGAACCTATGAAGGTTGAAGAAGCTTTGAAAGATCTGGATTGGATAAAGGCCATGCATGAAGAGCTACACAACTTTGAGAGAAATCAGGTTTGGACATTAGTTGAGAAGCCTGACAACAACCACAACATCATTGGTACCAAATGGGTGTTTCGCAACAAGCAAGATGAAGATGGACAAGTAGTTCGCAACAAAGCACGTCTCGTCGCCCAAGGCTACACTCAAGTCGAAGGTATGGACTATGGTGAGACATATGCCCCCGTTGCTAGACTTGAGTCCATTCGCATCTTACTTGCCTATGCTAATCATCATGATATCACCTTGTACCAAATGGACATTAAAAGTGCTTTTCTAAATGGTGAAATAGAGGAGGAAGTTTAAGTTAAGCAACCTCCCGGATTTGTCAATCCTAAGAAACCTAATCATGTTTACAAACTTCACAAAGATCTCTATGGTCTTAAACAAGCTCCTAGAGCATGGTATAAATGCTTGACCAAGTTCCTTATTGAAAAAGGCTTTGAAATTGGAAAAATAGATTCTACTCTTTTTACTAAAAGGGTTAATGGAGAACTATTTGTGTGCCAAATTTATGTCGATGATATTATATTTGGATCAACTAACCCTAATTTTAGTGAAAAGTTTGGAAAGATAACGTCGGAGAAGTTTGAGATGTCAATGATGAGTGAACTCAAATTATTTCTTGGTTTGCAAATCAAGCAAACTAAGGAAGGTACCTTTGTCTCTCAAACGAAGTACACCAAGGACTTATTCAAGAAGTTCAATATGCAAAATGCAAAGGTATGACTACACCCATGCCTACTAGTGGACATCTTGATTTAATCAAAGATGGTGAACCGGTTGATCAAAAGGTTTATCGCTCTATGATTGGTTCATTGTTATATCTATGTGCTTCACGTACCAATATTATGCTAAGTGTGTGCATGTGTGCACAATATCAAGCCGCTCCTAAAGAATGTCATCTTAAGGCCGTGAAAAGGATAGTGAGATACTTAATCCATACACCAAATTTTGGCATTTGGTATCTAAAGAGGGCCTCCTTTAATCTTGTTGGCTACTCTGACTCGGACTATGCCGGTGACAAGGTTGATAGAAAGTCCACTTCGGGTACTTGTCAATTTCTTCGTAGATCTGTTGTGTCTTGGTCTTCCAAGAAACAAAACTCGGTATCCTTATCCACCGCCGAAGCGGAATACATTTCCGCTGGATCATGTTGTGCTCAGTTACTTTGGATGACCCAAACTCTTAAAGATTATGGGATATCTGTGAAACATGTTCCATTACTTTGTGACAATGAAAGTGCTATTAAGATTGCTCACAATCCCGTGCAACATTCTCGAACTAAGCATATTGAAGTTCGTCATCATTTCATTCGAGATCATGTTGCCAAAGGGGACATTAATCTTAAGCAGGTTCGCACCGAAAAGCAGTTAGCTGATATATGCACGAAACCACTTGATGATAAAGTGTTTTGCAGGTTAAGAGGTGAATTGAACATCATTGATGCTTCAAACTTGGAGTAGGAACTCCATTTGATACATGCAAGGCATGAGCCTATGAATAATCCTTGATAGTTCTCTTATGTTGACTATCTTATGTCTTGGATATATTTGCACCTTGCATGTTATCTAACCCGTGTAGGTACTTGGATGAATCTAAATCTATGAGATTGCAACTCACTCACATCTTGAGCAATTTCTATATCATCAAGTCTCTACACAATGGTGGATGAAGACAAGGAAGCACGTAACCGTTCAAACATATCCTTTGACAAATTCTATGTTGAATTTCATGATTGTCATTTTGGATACACAAGTGCTCTTCCTTGCAAAAACTAACCCATGTAGGTAGATGAACTCAAACTCCAAGTGGCGCTCCCAACTCTTGATGCGCTACATCAACCTTGAGCAACCCACACAAGTTCAACTACATGATCATGATCAACACCACTACCCAAGGCATGTTATTCCATCTTAGAGAAGCTTTACTCCAGGTCATGAGTCAAAGCAACTCGACAAGATGTGAATACATCAAAAAGCTTAAACGAAAAATGGTAACCCCATTTTGAGCTTAAACGATGAGTATGACCTATGATCAAGTGATCTCACTTGACTCCTAAGTCAATATACTCTAACATAGGTGACTTTGTTGCCGACCAATTCTAGATGAAGTTTTCTTGTGTTCTTTTCTCTGCTCTTGCATTTGTCTCAGCATATTTGATTCCAACTTCATCTAGACTCCTTTTTAGTTTATTCTCTTTTATTTTCTGTTCTGCATTCCTTGCATCCAATTCATTGCAAATCTTTTAGTTAATTCCTTGCAAATCCTTGTGAGATCTTACTTGTCTAGTGAGCTGAGGTGACAAGTCGATCTCACCGGTCTGATGCTTTTGGTCCAACCGAATCCTCTCGGTACAACCGAACCATACAACTCGGTGTCACCGATTTCACTACAGGAAAGACATCTTGCCACTTGTTTCTGCATTCTTTTTGATCCAGCTCCACTCAATGAATCTTGTCCTCGACCAGCATCCCATTCAACTTGCTGCTTTGTTCTATGACTCAAGGACCAAACCCATAATGACAAAAATCCAGAAGAACCCTTCTTGGAAATTGATGTTAAAGGGGGGGAGAGAGATCACATGAAAGCTTAATCATATCTATAGGGGGAGAGAATACTCATGGGAAGAAAGAGTAATCATCAAGGACCCCAGATGCTTGGTGTTCAAGAGGAGAGAAGTCACATGTCTTCAAGAGGGGAAAGACATGTTCATATTTTCTCGTTTCCATTAGCTCTGTTTATTTCCATTGAGCTCTGATTTTCTGTTCCCTATCTTCTCCCAGTATCCCATGCTAGATTCAGGGGGAGCAAGACATCTAAGGGAAGGAAATCCTTGAATTGATTGCACATCTTTACCTTTGGGGACATGTCTATATCTAATGTGGTACTTAGTACTCACTCTACATGCCATCACAGTCTTGGTACTCTTGTGGTTTCTTTTGTTTGCTCTGGCCAGTAGGTGTATCTGTGTTATCTAACCTTGTTTACGCAGGTTCATCCCATCCTAAGCCAACTCAAGACCACAAGGTAAGTATATGCATCACAGTCATGTGTATGAGAAATTCTTGCTGATGTACATACTGTTTGCAAGAAGGACTCATGAGAATGAAGGTACATTTCTCATATTCACATCATTTGCTCTGATTCATATAGCCAAGATACATGTAACACATTTCTTACTCTGTCATGTTTTATGCATTCACATGCTCCTATATTCCATATTCACATGATTGCATACATGTAGAGGGAGCCTATGCATGTTACATGTCTTTCCAAAGCTTTACTTACTATTCTCTATATCTTTATATAAAGCTTTGATGTATGTTGTTATCAATTACCAAAAATGGGGAGATTGAAAGCACAAGTGCTCCCTAGGTGGTTTTGGTAATTAATGTCAATATATCTCTTGTTGGACTAACACTTTTACCTAGTATGTTTCAGATAAGTTCAACAATGAAGTGGCATGGACTAGAGGATGTGGAACCCCTTCAAGATGCTAAGGACAAAAGGATTGGCTCAAGCTCCAAGCTCAAGACTCTACATTTTCTATTTTGGTGATCCAAGATCACATTGAGCCTATAGGAAAAGCCAATACTATCAAGAAGGGATGAGGTGTTGCTTAATGAGGCTCTTGCTCAAAGTGCTTAGTAATATGCTCCAAAGCGCTCAACTACTTTCTCACATCCACATATGACCTAAACCAAAAGTCAAACTCGGCCCCACCGATTCTTTCTATCCGGTGCCACCGAGTTCAGATGTCATAGCCACTGCCACAAACCCTAGGCAAATCGGTCTCCCCGATAGAGATCTCGGTCTCACCGAGATGGGATTGCAATCTCTTTGTATGGATCTATTACCAAAATCGGTCTCACCGAGTTTGCATAATCGGTCCTACCGAGATTGCAATGTAAACTCTCCGTTTCCTTTCCGTAACATTTCAGTCTCACCGAAATGAGCGAATCGGTCCCACCGAGTTTACCTAACCAACTCTCTGGTTAGCTTATTACCAAAATCGGTCTCATCGAGTTTGTGTAATCGGTCTCACCAAGATTACGTTATGCCCTAACCCTAACCATATCGGTCCTACTGAGTTGCACGTCGGTCCCACCGAAAATCCTAACGGTCACTAGATTTGCTGAATCGGTCCGACCGAGTTACCAATTCGATCCCACCAAGATTGGCAAGTTGTGTGTAACGGTTAGATTTTGTGTGGAGGCTATATATACCCCTCCACCTCCTCTTCATTCGTGGAGAGAGCCATCAGAACGTGCCTACACTTCCAACATACATTTTCTGAGAGAGAACCACCTACACTTGTGTTGAGGCCAAGATATTCCATTCCTACCATATGAATCTTGATCTCTAGCCTTCCCCAAGTTGCTTTCCACTCAAATCTTCTTTCCACAAAATCCATATCCTGTGAGAGAGAGTTGAGTGTTGGGGAGACTATCATTTGAAGCACAAGAGCAAGGAGTTCATCATCAATACACCATTTGTTACTTCTTGGAGAGTGGTGTCTCCTAGATTGGCTAGGTGTCACTTGGGAGCCTCCGACAAGACTGTGGAGTTGAACCAAGGAGTTTGTAAGGGCAAGGAGATCGCCTACTACGTGAAGATCTACCGCTAGTGAGGCAAGTCCTTCATGGGCGACGGCCATGGTGGGATAGACAAGGTTGCTTCTTCGTGGACCCTTCGTGGGTGGAGCCCTCCGTGGACTCACGCAGCCGTTACCATTCGTGGGTTGAAGTCTCCATCAATGTGGATGTACGATAGCACCACCTATCGGAACCATGTCTCAAAAATCACCGTGTCTCCAAATTGCGTTTGCACACTCCAATCCCATTCTTTTACATTCTTGCAAGTTGCATGCTTTACTTTCCGCTGCTCATATACTCTTTGCATGCTTGCTTGATATGGATTGTGTTTGTTAAACTTGTGCCAAAACTCCACTTCAACTTAAAGAAATTAAAAACTGCAACTTTTGGTACTTAGTGTCTAATCACCCCCCTGTAGACACCTCTTCTCGATCCTTTCATGTTGCCAACCACGTACTGAAATAGCTAGTTCTACTTTATATACTAGCTAATTTTAAGTATGTTGTACAGTTCCACTACATCTATAGTCAGATGAACTGAACAAAATAGCCCCTAAGTACTACTACTACGGAGGGGCTTTGTACTACTTCCGTCAGCCTCTCCTCTGCCGAGCATGCTCAGTACGAGGCAGAGGAGGAGGAGCCTACCGACGAGCTGGACAACTGCAATACGGTGCCTGCCGCTGCTGCACCTTCAGCGACGCCCACCTCGAATGCCCTCTGCTGCTCCAGATGGCCCCTCTCGAAGCGGTGGCTCTCCTCGTGGATGTCCTGATTCCTCGCCTCTGAGGCGGCGTGTGCCGCGGCCACGGCAGCGGTAAGGCTCTTTGCGTGCTTGACGAGGTGCTCCTCCTCCTCCCGTAGGAACTCGGTGTAGCGCGCAAGGTCGCTGACACACATGCGGGCATCCACCTCCGCTTCCCGCCTTCGGGCAGCGGTGGCGGAGCGGGTGATGACCCCGGCGGTCGATGGTGGGCTGGCAGCCAGGGCGCCCGACGATGGGGTGGCGGCCACCACCACCTCCCGTCTTCGGGCCGCGGTGGCGGAGCGGGTGATGGCCGACAGTGGGGTGGCAGCCACGACGGCCACCTCCCGCCTTCGGGCCGCGGCGGCAGAGCGGGCGATGGCCCTGGCTTTCGACGGTGGTGTGATAGCAACGGCGGCCGGCAACAGATGTCGACGGGCAGCGGCGGCGGAGCGTGTGGTGGGTGTTCCACGCACACCCAACAGGGACGTCACGCGCACTACACTACGCCGGGGACTGCGCCGCCGCCACGGTGTAGCCTCCCAGCTGGAACTGTCCTCTGATGACGGCAGAGTGGCTGAGCGACGACGACGGACTGGTGCCATTGGCGATTATGGGAGAAGCAGGTGAGATAAGCTACAGGAGGGAGAGGAAAATGCGACGCAGGACTCGCTGGCTGTCAGGGTTTATATAGCAGGCCGGTAAGCATTGGGATTTTGGGGGATTTCACCGAGTCAGGCCGGAAGCTTGCGCAGGAACCTGCGAGGTTGCGCAAGAACAGGCTCACTACGATTCATTGGCACCACCGTTTGGCCAAAAGAACGCCCCCGCGCGCTACGCAATCTTGCGCTGTAAGCCTTCTGTGGCGGCGGGGTGACAAGATGTGCGAGAGGAGGACGAAAGGCCACGTACACATACGGTTAATAAAAAACGTTTGCGATTTAATTACCTACTATAGCCCATCCTGGTTTATAAGTAGGATTTAACTAATAAAAGACGAATGCATGTCGCCAAAGATTATATAGTTGGATTCGTATTTGAACATAGTATCCAATTATATAATTTTTATAACATGCATTAACATTTTGTTCGTTAAATTCGAGGGCAAAGTATGGCACATAATATAAAGGGGACTATAGACCAAGACAGAGGTAGTAGCACACGACCCCTCTCTACGCAACGACGCAACTGTCGGCCGACTTGTAGGCGACCATTTCCTGCATGTTCAACTGCTCTATGTGTGTGGTTGCTTGCGGTTGAGGCGGCCGCGGCATGCTCTGCTCGCGTCCCACCTCGTGTGCTCTGCTCTCGCATACCTCCACATGCTCTGCCCTCGTCCCTCCACTCGCGCTGCCAGTGTTTGGGGTCAGCGCACGATCACGCACATTCGTGTGCATGTAGTTGCGCCGGGCGCGACGCGACAATGCAGTTACCCGCTGCAAAAACTTCCATGTGTCGCGCAGAGAATCCAGGCCGCCCAGCCCCCATTTATTCCTGCGGCCATTTACCTTCATCTCTCGCATCACACGACACAATAAGCACACCCACGATGACACATACATAGAGGGCATCCAGCGGTTCCAATGGCGATCCCCGTGGCTCCAATGGCGCTCCCAGCGGCCAACAACGACAACGGCGGGCAGTTCACCACGCATCATGTAGTGGACACCCACGTGAGGGGGAAGGCCCTCTCTGTGGTGTACATGAATGATCTGGTCTCGGTGGAGATCTCCATCCAAACTATGGAGCAGTTCCTTGCCGAGGACAAGTACCAAGTGGCCGGCTTCGACCTCGAGTACACCATTGGTCGTGTTGGGCACGATCAGAAGCTTGTCGTCGCCCATTTGTGCGTGCGACATGATGTCCTCGTCTACCGCTACCACCTGGCCACAAGGCCTTGAGAGCATTCTCCAGGTTTATCAATAGCTCCGACTACAGTGTCACTATAGTGGACACCACCGACGATCTAAAAGTACTCAAGGTTTCGGGCTTGAAATGCCCAAATCTTCTCAACATCCAGCACCACTACAAGGTCTAGGGCAGCGACAAAAACAAATTGAACTCCCTGGTTGACCTCACCTCGGCCATCATCGACCCCTACTACATGAAGATGAAGAATGAGAGCAAGAAGGACAAGAACTCCTGGCACGGTGTGTGGCATGAGAGACTGGATGAACAACATGTCAAGTACGCGGCCAAGGACGCGTACACAAGCTACAAGATGTACATGCGGATCGTTGACATGAGGAAGTGTCTTCTTCCTGCCCCAAACGTGTTGGGGAACGCAGTAAT
Organism: Triticum urartu; assembly: GCF_003073215.2. Taxonomy (NCBI): domain Eukaryota; kingdom Viridiplantae; phylum Streptophyta; class Magnoliopsida; order Poales; family Poaceae; genus Triticum; species Triticum urartu. The sequence goes on along the minus strand of NC_053027.1, from coordinate 256,232,861 downwards.
TTCAAAAAAATTCCTACGCACACGCAAGATCATGGTGATGCATAGCAACGAGAGGGGAGAGCATCGTCTACGTACTCTCATAGACCGTAAGCGGAAGCATTATGACAATGCGGTTGATGTAGTCGTATGTCTTCACGATCAACTGATCTAGCACTGAATGTACGGCACCTCCGTGATCTGCACACGTTCAGCTCGGTGACGTCCCACGAACTCACAATCCCGTAGAGCTTCGAGGGAGAGTTTTGTCAGCACGACGGCGTGATGACGGTGATGATGATGCTACCGGAACAGGGCTTCACCTAAGCATCGCTACGATATGACCGAGGTGGATTATGGTGGACGGGGGCACCGCACACGGCTAAAGATCAATGATCAACATGTGTGTCCATGGGGTGCCCCCTCCCTGTATATAAAGGAGAGGAGGAGGGGGAGGGCCGGCCCTCTACTATGGCGCGCCCTGGGGAGTCCTACTCCCACCGGGAGTAGGATTCCCCCTTCCATGTAGTAGGAGTAGCAGAGAAGGAAGGGGAAGAGAGAAGAGAAGGAAGGAGGGGGCGCCGCCCCTCCACCTAAAGCCCAATAAGGCCCATATACTCCCCGGCGAATTCCTGTAACTCTTCAGTACTCCCATAAATACCCAAACCGCTCAGAACCTTTCCGATGTCCGGATATAGACTTCCAATATATCGATCTTTATGCCTTGAACATTTCGAGACTCCTCGTCATGTCCCTGATCTCATCCGGGACTCCGAACAACCATCGGTACATCAAAAAACATAAACTCATAATTCCGATCGTCACCGAACGTTAAGCGTGCGGACCCTACGGGTTCGAGAACTATGTATACATGACCGAGACTCATCTCTGGTCAATAACCAATAGTGGAACCTGGATGCTCATATTGGTTCCTACATATTCTACGAAGATCTTTATCGGTCAAACCGCATAACAACATACGTTGTTCCCTTTGTCATCAGTATGTTACTTGCCTGAGATTCAATCGTCGGTATCTCAATACCTAGTTCAATCTCGTTACCGGCAAGTCTCTTTACTCGTTCCGTCATGCTACATCATGTAACTAACTCATTAGCTACATTGCTTTCAAGGCTTATAGTGATGTACATTACCGAGAGGGCCCAGATACACCTCTCGGCAATCGGAGTGACAAATCCTAATCTTGATCCATGCCAACTCAACAAAGACCATCGGAGACACCTGTAGAGAACCTTTATAATCACCTAGTTACGTTGTGACATTTGGTAGCACACAAAGTGTTCCTCTGGTATTCGGGAGTTGCATGATCTCATAGTCATAGGAACATGTATAGTTATGGAGAAAGCAATAGCAACAAACTAAACGATCATCGTGCTATGCTAACGGAATGGGTCAAGTCAATCACATCATTCTCTAATGATGTGATCCCGTTAATCAAATGACAACTCATGTCTATGGCTATGAAACTTAACCATATTTGATTCAACGAGCTAGTCAAGTAGAGGCATACTAGTGACACTCTGTTTGTCTATGTATACACACATGTACTAAGTTTCCAGTTAATACAATTCTAGCATGAATAATAAACATTTATCATCATATAAGGAAATAAATAATAACTTTATTATTGCCTCTAGGGCATATTTCCTTCAGTCTCCCACTTGCACTAGAGTCAGTAATCTAGTTCACATCTTTATGTGATTAGTTCACATCTCCATGTGACTAATACCGAAAGGGTTTACTAGAGTCAATAATCTAGCTCACATCGCTATGTGATTAACACCCAAAGAGTGACCATGTTTTGCAACATTTAGATCCGTATGTATTTCGCAAATTTCTATGTCTACAATGCTCTACTTGGAGCTACTCTAGCTAATTGCTCCCTCTTCCAATATGTATCTAGATCGATGTAAAAGCTTGCGTCGATGTAAATCGTTACGATGAACTCTTTTATCACCTCCATAACCGAGAAATATTTCCTTAGTCCTCTAAGGATAATTGTGACCGCTGTCCAGTGATCCACTCCTGGATCACTATTGTACCCTCTTGCCATACTTATGGTGAGGTACACAATAGGTCTGGTACACAACATAGCATACTTTATAGAACCTATGACTAAGGCATAGGGAATGACTTTTCATTCTGTTTCTATTTTCTGCCGTGGTCGGGTTTTGAGTCTTTACTCAACTTCACACCTTGCAACACAGGCAAGAACTCCTTCTTTGACTTTTCCATTTTGAACTACATCAAAATCTTGTGAAGGTATGTACGCATTGAAAATGCATCAAGCGTCTTGATCTATCTCTATAGATCTTGATGCTCAATATATAAGTAGGTTCACCGAGGTCTTTCTTTGGAAAACTCCTTTCAAACATTCCTTTATGCTTTCCAGAAAATTCTACATTATTTCCGATCAAAAATATGTCATTCACATATACTTATCAGAAATGTTGTAGTGCTCCCACTCACTTTCTTGTAAATACAGGCTTCACCGCAAGTCTGTATAAAATCATATGCTTTGATCACTTTAACAAAGCATATATTCCAACTCCGAGATGGTTGCACCAGTCCATAGATGGATCGCTGGAGCTTGCTCACTTTGTTATCACCTTTAGGATCGACAAAACCTTCTTGTTGCATCATATACAACTCTTCTTTAAGAAATCCATTAAGGAATGCAGTTTTGACATCCATTTGCCAGATATAAAAGCGACAACTGCTAACATGATTTGGACAGACTTTTAAGCATCGATACGAGTTAGAAAATCTCATCGTATTCAACACCTTGAACTTGTCGAAAACATTTTGCGACAATTCGAGCTTTGTAGATAGTAACACTACTATCAGCGTCCGTCTTCCTCTTGAAGATCCATTTATTCTGAATGACTCACCGATCATCGGGCAAGTCAACCAAAGTCCATACTTTGTTCTCATACATGGATCCCATCTCAGATTTCGTGGCCTAAAGCCATTTTGCGGAATCTGGGCTCATCATCGCTACCTCATAGTTCGTAGGTTCGTATGGTCTAGTAACATGACTTCCAGAATAGGATTACCTTACCACTCCGATGCAGACCATACTCTGGTTGACCTACGAGGTTCGGTAGTAACTTGATCTAAAGTTTCATGATCATCATCATTAGCTTCCTCAATAATTGGTGTAGGAATCACTGGAACTGATTTATGTGATGAACTACTTTCCAATTAGGGAGAAGGTACAATTACCTTATCAAGTTCTACTTTCCTCCCACTCACTTTTTTCAAGAGAAACTCCTTCTCTAGAAAGGATCCATTCTTAGCAACAAAGATCTTGCCTTCGGATCTGTGATAGAAGGTCTACCCAACATTTTCTTTTTTTGATCATCCTATGTTGGGGATATTACTACTGGGCGTAAACCGGCCTATCTGGGCCGGGTTAACTTCTTCAGTAGTTAAGTATGTTAAATCCCAAGAAGACAGAGGAGGGCTCAAGGCCCATGGCCGGTTCAAGGCCTGTAGCCGTAAACCGGCGTTAGTAATTAACTTGTATTGTAAGTTAGGAATAAGTAGATACCAAACCGGACACATCTATGAGCCGGTATTGGGACTCCGTAAGCCGACGGGAGTCACCCGTGTATATAAGGGGACGACCCGGCGACGGTTCAAGGACAACAGATAACAACTCGAGACATAGGCGAAGCTTGTTTGCTCCCTAGTCATCGAAACCCCATCAATTCCATCACAACTAGACGTAGGCTTTTACCTTCATTGAAGGGGCCGAACTAGTATAAACTCTCTTGCGTCCCTGTGTCCTCTTTAACCCCTTCAAGCTAACCCGTCGTGATGGCTCCACGACTAAGTCCTTTCTCTAGGACATCTGCCATGACAAAACCACGACAGTTGGCGCCCACCGTGGGGCAATCGCACGATGGTTTCCGGTTCTTGGAGGGCCACTTTGAAGGACTCGAGGGCTACGCTGTAGGCCGGATGACTAAGAGTCGTCGCGGCAAGCTCTACATCGACGATGCAGGCTGGGGCCCCGAGGCCGGCTCAATTGAGTACGGGTACCGGGTTCCCTTTGGTAGCATTCATGTTTTCATTGGCAAGATCGGTGAACCGGGCCCTGAGCCGGACATCTGCACCGACCTCGTTGAGACGGCTCAGCGTGCGCGATCTGCCCGGGTTAAACCGGCCATGAAGCGTGCCTTCGTAGGAGTCATCCATGGAGGAAGTTATGAGGACGGATTGGAATTTCGTGGCGCGACCGTCGTTTGTTCCGGTGACGAATCTTCGACCGGGGAAACCGAATCTCTTTATCAGCTACAAGATGGCCGGATTGGGAGCTGTTCCGATGGCGACAGTATTTCGGACACCTCTGATCTGCCCAACCGGGTTGGAATATTCATGGCCGGAACACAAGCAGCGCTTCATTCTTCGACAGCTGCGGCAACGATCTCCGGTTCAGCAGCGGCGATGGCTGCCGGGGCAGGAGGCCCTGTGCGCCCGCCGGCTCAGGTTCTGTCAGAACTATCTGATGCGTTGGTTGTGCTTATGGCGGAAGTTAATCCGCCGGATCAGGACGTTCACAACACGGAGATTGCAAAGGTAAAGGAACAGATCACCCAGGCCAAGGCAGATCTGGCGGCTGAGGACACCAGGATGGCCGCAGAGTGGGCCGCTTTAGACGCACAGGCATACAGGCTTATGTTGGACCAGAGCGCGTCGCATGAAGTCATGAGGAGGAAGCACCGATCCCGCTTACCTCCGGTGTTCGAGGCCAGAGACCTTTTCAACACTCCAGGACCAAGAGCCGGCAATCCGCCAGAGGGAAACCGGGCAGAAGCCCCTGGGACCGGTGCACCGGTTCAGCCTCGTCAGATGGACCCGCCTCGTCAAAACACCGTTATACCTCAGGATGATTTAACACCTCCGGGTCACTACTCCAACCCAATGGACAATCTTGTTGCCGCTGCTGCACGGCTGGAGGCCATTCCAATTGAAGGTGACTCGCTGCAGGCAGTAGAGACGCGACGGGTCAAGGAACTTCTGAGGACAACTTTGGCCCAACAAGAAGCGTACTCGTACAGCCGCGACCGGATCCACTCGACCCCCGTCCAAGCCGGAGCTATAGCAGACATATGGATGAACCAGTAGTGTCGAGTAATGAACGACGTGGGGCACCCCGTGACAACAACCCGGCGGGTGGTGCTAATAACGCTCAGGGAGTGGTGGACCAGGCCCGCGCGCGCAGGGAGGCCGAGTTAGCCACACAGCATCAGGCTCGGCAGCTCACGCCGGTTCGTCAAACCACCTTGACTGAACCTGGTGTTACTTCTAGTTATTTGGGGGTGCCTTGCTTTATCCCCGCTTTACGCAACGTGCGCCTGCCCAAGGATTTCAAAGGCCCGCGCAAGGTACCAAATTACACGGCGGATCAACCTCCAGAGACATGGGTGGAGAGCTATGAGATGGCCATGGAGATGCTTGATGTGGATGATGCGGCGTGTGCGAAATACTTCACCATGATGCTTGAAGGAACGGCCCGTACTTGGTTAAAAAGCTTGCCGGCTAATTCTATCAGTTCATGGGCCCAATTACGAGCCCAGTTTATCAGCAATTTCAAGGATACCTGTAAACAGCCTATGTCGATAGTGGACTTAGCTGCATGCGTCCAGGAGGAAGGAGAATCAACGACTCATTGGGTGCGCCTGGTTTCACAAGTGTTGCACTCATCAGACCGCATCAACGCTGACACCGCAGTATTAACCCTAGAAGGCAACTGCTGGTTTGGCCCCCTGAAGCTGAAGTTGGGACGAATGAAGCGTCATTGCACTGACATGGGGACCCTCATGGCCGCTTTGGTGAAATATGCTGATTTTGATAGTACCAAGGATCCCGAATCTGAGGATGACAAGATAGGGAAGGGAAAGAGGAACAACAACTCCAAGGGTCAGCAGCATCACTGGGCAGGCAACGGTGGTGGAGGCAAGCGTAAAGCGGATGGTAACATGGACTTTGTGGCTAATACCAACGCACAGGACAATGGCCAGCGACGCAAGGGTAGACCGAAAAATCGTAATGGAGCACCCAACCCTAACCCAAACCGCCTAAACTATCTGCTAAGCCAGCCCTGTCCAAGACATGGGACGAAGGAGGCGCCAGCAAACCACCTTTGGAAGGATTGCTTTATTATGCAGGAGTTCAAGAATTCTAATAATTTCCGGTATGATCACGAATCTGGCGGTGGCTTAGGATCCGGGCCGGGTTACGGTGGAGGAAGTTCCGGTTCAGGATTCAATGGTAATCCGGGCGGACATAATGGTAAAAATAGTTAGAACAACCAGGGTGGTTACAACCAACAGCAGCAACAGTCAGGTTACCAGAGCAACCCAAAGCAGTTGAGTAGTGGGCAGTACCATGTCTTCACCACTAGCTTGGACAAGCGAGACCGGAAGGTTCAGAGGCGGGCGGTCAACTCTGCTGAACCGGCCATACCCCGTTATCTACGTTGGTCGGAACAACCAATCATATGGAGCAGAGAGGATCACCCTCCCCAGGTCGATAATCCGGGCCAGTGGCTTTAGTGGTGGCGCCTCAGGTGGGAGGTTATAAGTTCACCAAGGTGCTCATGGACGGAGGGAGCAGCATCAACATCCTGTATTATGAGACCTTCCGTCGTATGGGACTAACAGATAAAAATCTCAAACCGTCTAATACAGTGTTCCACGGCGTAGTGCCAGGCAGATCAGCGTATCCCGTTGGTAAGATAGCTCTGGAAGTGGCCTTTGGGGATGACCATGATTCCAGGTCGGAGACATTGACGTTTGAAGTGGTGAAAATCCAGAGTCCATATCACGCCCTGTTTGGGCGACCGGCTTACGCCAAGTTTATGCCACGGCCCTGTTATGTGTATTTGCAGCTCAAAATGCCGGGTCACAGGGGGACAATAACGGTTCACGGAAGCCGCAAAATCACTTTGGAATGCGAGGAAGGAGATGCGGCTTATGCAGAGTCGGTTTGTGCCACCGAGGAGTTGAAGTACTGTAACGCCCTCGATGCGGCTATATCTCCCACGTGTCGAAGCACGACTTAGAGGCATAACCGCATTGAAAGCAATGTCGCAAGTGAGGTAATCTTCACACAACCCATGTAATACATAAGGGAAAAAGGTACATAGTTGTCTTACAATCGCCACTTCACACAATTACATGAATAAAGCATTACATCATCCAGATACAATCAAGGTCCGACTACGGAACCAAAATAAAAGAAGAACCCCAAATGCGACAAGGTCCCCGATCGACCCCAACTGGGCTCCACTACTGATCAAATAGAACGAAACCACACAAAGGACAAGATCTTCATCGAGCTCCCCCTGAGCTTGGTTGCATCATCTGCTCGGTAACATCGGCACCTGCAAACTGGTTTTGGAAGTATCTGTGAGTCACAAGGACTCAGCAATCTCACACCCTCACGATCAAGACTATTTAAGCTTATGGGTAAGGTAAAGGTATGAGGTGGAGCTACAGCAAGCGACTAGCATATATGGTGGCTAACATACGCAAATGAGAGCGAGAAGAGAAGGCAAGGCACGGTCGATAAAACTATGATCAAGAAGTGATCCTAGAACAACCTATGTCAAACATAACTCCAACATCGTGTTCACTTCCCGGGCTCCGCCGGAAAGAGACCATCACGGTTACACACGCGGTTGATGTATTTTAATTAAGGTCAAGTTCAGGTTTTCTACAACCGGACATTAACAAATTCCCATCTTCCCATAACCGCGGGCACGACTTTCAAAAGTTCAAATCCCTGCAGGGGTGTCCCATCTTAGCCCATGACAAGCTCTCACGGTCAACGAAGGAATAGACCTCCTCCCGAGACGTTCCGATCAGACTCGGTATCTCGGTTCTACAAGACACTTCGACAAGTTAAAACAAATCCAGCAACACCGCCTGAATGTGCCGACAAATCCCAATAGGAGCTGCACATATCTCTTTCTCAGGGCACACTCAGATTGTCTTAGGTATGGGTAGGCCAGCCCAGAGTTGCCCCTGGTGGCCACCGGTAGCTGACAGGTGGACCAACACTTAGAGGAGCACTGGCCCGGGGGGTTAAAATAATGATGACCCTCGAGTCTGCAGAACCCAAGGTAAAGAAAAGGCTAGGTGGCAAATGGTAAAACCAAAGTTGGGCATTGCTGGAAAAGCTTTAATCAAGGCGAACTATCAAGGGGTTCCCATTATAACCCAACCGCGTAAGGAACGCAAAATCCGGGAACATAACACCGATATGACGGAAACTAGGGCGGCAAGAGTGGAACAAAACACCAGGCGAGAGGCCGAGCCTTCCACCCTTTACCAAGTATATAGATGCATTAAGGTAGCATGGCAATATAATGATATCCCAACAAGTAAATAATGTTCCCACAAGGAACGGTCTCCAATCTTCACCTGCAACTAGCAACGCTATAAGAGGGGCTGAGCAAAGCGGTAACATAACCAATCAACGGTTTGCTAGGACATGGTGGGTTAGAGGTTTGACATGGCAATTTGGGAGGCTTGAAAGCAAGTGGTAGGCATCGTAGCATTGGCATAGCAAAAGAGCGAGCAATATCTAGCATAGCAAAGATAGTAGTGATTTCGAGGGTATGATCATCTTGCCTGAAATCCCGCAAGGAAGAAGAACGAGTCCATGAAGAAGACAAACGGATGTAGACGAACGGGTCCTCACAAACGCGACATTACCGGAACCAACCCGAAGAAGCAACACCGGAAAGAAGCACACAACATAGTAAACAACCAACACATGAACATGGCATGATGCACAACCAAGTATGATGCATGTCCGGTTTAATGAAACATGGCATGGCAAAATGCACAAACAACACTACAAGTTAAGTGGAGCTCAATATGCATCGAGTTGCATATTGACGGAACACCACATGCCTTATTTTAGTTCCCTCTCGTTTATGTACTCAACAAGATTAAATGTTGTTAGCATGGCAAGAGGTGAAGCAAAGTAAACTACCTATCTAGTCAAGTTTAAATGAGGCCGGAAGCAACGAACAACAATTCCGGAAACTCCTCATGAGCATATTATAGATTTGGTACTATTCTGCCCTAAACATTATTTTAGAGTTGTTAAACATGCAAAGTAAGGCCACCATGTTAAACTAGGCATTTTTCTACCCCATTTACATAAAAGTTTATTAAATTCGGAGCTACGGTTAATTAGTTATGATTTAAACCATTTTAGCAAGTTATTAAGCAAATTAAAACAAACAACATTTTAAACATAGATGAAAAGTTGCATATTATTAAACTAGATGAAATTCTAAGCAAGTTTCATAAATAATTCATTTTAATCCAATGCACGGTTTAGAAGTTATTAAATGCAGGATCCCGAAGGGGTTTTCTGCAAAACTGGAAACTCTGGAATAAAAGCTAAAACGTTCAGAAAAAAAACATGTGTTGGGCCGAAACAGAGGCTGGCCCAACAGTGGAAAAGGCCGGGAGGCTGCTCACCCAACGGTCAGATCTGGCTGGGCCGAACGAGGAGGCCCGTGGGCGAGGCAAGGGAAGCTGGGTTCTGGCACTCGTACACGTTGGCTCGGATCGAGGCCGTAGTCAACGCGAGGGAGGGATGCAGGCTCGATGCAGGAAAAGTCCTCGCTCGTCTCCCTCGCTCGAACAGAAGGAGGCGACGCTGGGGACTCGCGACAGGGCTAGCAGGCGCAGGACTTGGAGCTCGGGGAGGATCCGGGCGGCGGTGGCTCGCAGGCAGGGCGAAAGGTGAGGCGGAGGAGCGGGAAATGGCGGCAGCGAAATAGACGTGGACAGGCGGATCCGGCCACACGGGCGCCGGACCTGACCGGAGGCGGGACGGAGGCGACCCCCGACGAAGCTTGGGGCGGCAACCATGGCGCTGATATTCAGAGAAGCAAAGGACAGATTCAGAGATAAGGTAAAAGAGATGGAATGCAGAGACGGAAGAAGGAAAAAGGAACAGCTGGAGTCCATCTCCGACGAGGACGCGGCGAAGAAACGGCTTGATGTAGGGGAACTCGGCACTGCGCTTCAGTCACTCGTCTCCCGCGCAGACGAGGACGAGGCAGGAGGTGGCGCAAGGTGGCTGGGGCAGCGGCTTTTGATCGAACGGCCGGCGAGGTTGGGCAGCAACGGGGAGACGCGAGGCGAGCAGGGGAGGCCTCGGGCTCCATTGGTCGCTGGTTGGTTGGGCGTGGAAAACAAGGAGAGGATGGATCCCGAGAGGGAGAGGGTAGGTAGGTGGCGGCGGGCAGGAGGGTGGATGGGACAGACCTCCTAATTTTTAGGGTTGGACCAAATATATACCTCAGGTGAAATAGGTTAGGGGCTATCTGGAGCCTCCGATTAAAATCGAACGGCCGGGAAAAATAGGCTAGGGAGCCCAAATAAGAAAACGGAGATGTTCTGTAGACGTTTGGGGATGATCTGGATCCAACGGTGACGACTGCCCGGGTCGGGTCCGGGACAATTTCAGACGCGCACGTGAGGGGTTCGATGCACTGTGCAGAGAGGGTTTCGGGACCGTGCGGTCGCATCGGACAACTCCGGAAGCGAAGAGGGGAAGGAGGATGGACTAGGTGGGCTGTGGCGAGACTGCGAGGGGGAGAAGAGAGAGGGAGGGCCCGGCATCTGTTTCTGGAGACCGAAAACGTCCGACGTTAGACCGACTATAATGTCGCTATAGTTATCCGTTGGGCTATCAAACGAACTCCGAATGTGATGAAACTTGGCAGGCGGCCTACCTGCAACATAACAACACCACATGCCAACTTTCAACCCATTCCGAGAACATTTTCTGGCCACTTATAAAATACTATTTCGGACATGCCGCGGGCACGTGCAAGTGTGTCTGGGCTCAGAACGGACGACGGACGGAACTGGGGAACCCGGACGGATGCAAGTTTTGAAAACATGATGATGCAATGCACATGATGACATGATAAGATGCAACACGCAAGCAGATGACATGGCAACAACCACGAATAAGTGGACGACACCTGGCACATCGGTCTCGGGGCGTTACAACACTCCACCACTACGAGAGGATCTCGTCCCGAGATCTAGAATGGCACTGGAGGGAAAACGGAAGAGAAAGAGAAGAGGTAAAACTAAGGTGCTCCTTTGACAAACGAGTGAAACCAAAGAACCTTGCGAGGTTGAACAAATTGAAAAGAATAAAACAACGGAGATGAACAAAGTGGAAAACACTCCGTTAGGAAAGAGGAACGAGGAAGAACAAGGTTGAAAGCACTCCGGTAGGGAAGAGTAATAAGGAAGAACAAATTCGAACAGCACTCCGGTTGAGAAGGGATGCAAGACTTGATAAGGCGAAAAGAACTTGAGCAAAAGGCACAACACTCCGGTTAAATGGATAAGCATGAAAAGAACATGATCCTGACAAGAACAAGAAGAAGGTTTGAAGAAAGCAACATCACAATGCCTCCAGAAGAAGTGAGAGAATGGAACTGAATGAACGGGGGAGAAAAAACAAGGTCTTGAGAGAGCACGCTTACATCAAAAGCTAGAACGAAGTTGTTGGGTTATCAATAACGAAAAGGATAAGCTTGATATGGACTTATAGAATACATCTCAAATTTATGAGGTGACAACCTGCCATTCACGGGAAAAAGAATTGGATTGATGAGAACAAGGAGACGACAAGCTATCTCACCGGGAGGATAAAGAAGAGCTTGGGTCCTTTATAAGCACTATAATTAGCAACAATCCTTAGGGAAAGTTTTAGGTGAAATATAACCCAAGATAACTCCAATGAAGAGATTGATGGATTTACAATACCCCATTCTTAACAACCTGTGAATCATGAAACATGAACTCAAATATCAAGAATGATGTAAAACCACCTCCAATGATATGGTAGAAAGAAATGCACTCCGGATTGCAAGATGAAGAAAGCTTGAGCTCCTTAGAAAAGAAACTTAATGAAAAACTTCTAGACGGAAATAAATCCTTGATGAACCATCATGTAGAGCCTCCATGAAGAACTCCGGTAACAAAAGAATAAAAAGAAAGAGAAATTGAAAACACAAGGTGAATCCTTGCAATGGTTTAGATGGATCTCTGTGATAATTAGAGCTTGGAACTCCGGGAAAGGAAAGATAAAGCATCTCGAATTGAGAATATGATATGATGAACCACTCCGGAAAAAGGAATTAATCACTTGGATGGAACAAGAATAAGAATTATGTTATGCGTATCCTTCAACAATTTAATTGCTAACAAGCAACGGATTTGGCATACTACTTATCCTCGTAGAAAGATTAAGATAGATATAGCGCAAACTTGAGAAAGTCTTCAACGATCCACCGATAGAATTTGAAAAGCACGAATGCATAGATATGATACACGAAGGAAGAAAACTCTTGAACGAACCACCGTAAGAATTGAAAAGAACGATTAAAACATGAATACACACCGGGAAGAATTAGCAATTAAACGAAGATGCTTGAGAGAATTTAGACCCATGAGAACGAAAAGATTACGAGCTGATTAGAGAATCCTTGATTTAGACACCGGTATGATTTAGAGTATGAGAGCTGAAAGCTGGAATGAATAAATCTTCTGAAATGATGGGCTCCGGATAATCGAACTGAAAATACCCTTGAATATATCCTGATGGGTGAAAAAAAGATTCTCACAATCGAAAATAATTATGAGAGGATGGCAACAAGCTAGCCCCAAGAATCTTGAAGAGAATGGAGCAAGATTAAAGAGAAACTCTTCTTCGTTCTTCAAAAGATGAGAATGACAACGAGAAACACCACCAAGAATTATTGAGGCACCGGAATGACGATTTTTAAAGGTTGAACCAACGATGAAAATAAATGAAAGATCTTGGAGAAAGACATTTGACTGATGACAATGCATTCTTACGTCAAATTTCGAAAAGAATTTGATGGTAGCTCCGGGAAAATAGAAGAGTCAGGTAAGATCCTGGAAAAAAACCTGTGGATTAGGGCCCACTCAAGAGAAAAACACCGTTAGAATGATTAAAAGAGAGATTGCACCGGTTGAATTAAAAGGCTTGAATGAGATAACATCCTCAAAATAGCTTGAACGGATCAAAAATGGAAACATGAATCTCGAGATATCTTTAGCACTCTAGAATAATTAAATAGCGAGAAGTGAATGAATATGAGGTGCACCGGCATGAGAAGGTATTTGAAACGAGGAAAAAGATATGATCAACACCGAAAGCTTGAATTGGTTCCACCGGAGAAGAAAATGAGTGACGAGGGACGAACTTGAAGCTTCGTTAGCATCTTCCTGAGAATCACCGGGTAAGAACATGAAGGAAAAGAATGGAGAGACTTCACATCAATGAAGGATACTTGAATAATAAATCTGAGTCCTTGAAGAAAACAAGGGTGGGAGGGAGGGAAAACAAAGGCAACTTGGAGACGGATGAAACAAACACCGTTCAGAAGAAACTGATATTTGATCTTGCGGATGTTGAAATGATCGGATCCACTTGAAGAGAAACACGCCGGTTAAAAAGGATTGACAAAAAAAATCTTGATGATCAAGAAGGATTGGTATCCACATCGGAGTATGAGAACACCATTTGGGGAAGGTATGGAATCAACACTTGACATTGAAGCAACTCGAATACCACAACTCAAAACAAAACAAAGGATTGGCTTGCAGAATAAGCCGGAACAAACATATGATAGAGATTTCGTCCGAAGTTTTCGTGGTGGGGCCAACACGGGCTCGATCGTACAACACCATCGTGTACAAGGCAGTGCACATGACATACGAAGCGTCCCCGAGTCGGCATAGCCAAGGACTCTTTAAGACACAACGAGGCCACTGTAAAACCAACCATGAATAGGCGGACCACTAGACGTCGAACCCCAATTTCATATCATACATCTGTCGGAAAGATATCCTAAGAGCTACTTGAATTCCCACTTATAAACTCCCGAAATTTTCCCGGTTATGCAATCAGGTGTTGGGGATACAGGGGAAGCATAATATCTCACCCAAACTAACAAATCCTACATCCAGTTGTATCCATCCTTCAACACATAACCAAGAAACCTTCGGAAATCATCTACCTCAACCTTCGAAAAGCATCCGTTATACAAGTTATGGCAATACTCCCGAACTCCCGCCCCAGTACTGGGTGGCGTCGAGGTTATCTCACCAACGAACTGCATAAAAGAGATTTTCGATGTCGACGTACTAAACTCAGGTATTCCAGAACTTCAACGATAAAATTATGATGACAACACCTCAGAGCTCAACTCCCCGGGACACTACCACAAAACCCCTGACAGGAGACACCAAGACAATGTTCTCGTCATAAAACCATCGAAACGATTTCAAGATACCCGTGTGATCGTAAATTTTTTTAGTGAAATTTGAGAAGAGAAGAGTCAAAACTCTACGTCAGGATGCCTTACCAGAGCGATGAGGAGACTGGGAAGTAAAAAGAATTCCTAAACTCTCCGATATATAATTCCTAAATGACTCAAAACATTTTTCTAGACTCAACAGCGGCTGCTAAAAACAATCAAGCAGTGGGGGCTCCTAAGGTCGGGGAAGGCTCTGATACCAACTTGTAACGCCCTCGATGCGGCTATATCTCCCACGTGTCGAAGCACGACTTAGAGGCATAACTGCATTGAAAGCAATGTCGCAAGTGAGGTAATCTTCACACAACCCATGTAATACATAAGGGAAAAAGGTACATAGTTGGCTTACAATCGCCACTTCACACAATTACATGAATAAAGCATTACATCATCCAGATAGAATCAAGGTCCGACTACGGAACCAAAATAAAAGAAGAACCCCAAATGCGACAAGGTCCCCGATCGACCCCAACTGGGCTCCACTACTGATCAACTACAACGAAACCACACAAAGGACAAGATCTTCATCGAGCTCCCCCTGAGCTTGGTTGCGTCATCTGCTCGGTAACATCGACACCTGCAAACTAGTTTTGGAAGTATCTGTGAGTCACAAGGACTCAGCAATCTCACACCCTCGCGATCAAGACTATTTAAGCTTATGGGTAAGGTAAAGGTATGAGGTGGAGCTGCAGCAAGTGACTAGCATATATGGTGGCTAACATACGCAAATGAGAGCGAGAAGAGAAGGCAAGGCACGGTCGATAAAACTATGATCAAGAAGTGATCCTAGAACAACCTACGTCAAACATAACTCCAACATCGTGTTCACTTCCCGGGCTCCGCCGGAAAGAGACCATCACGGTTACACACGCGGTTGATGTATTTTAATTAAGGTCAAGTTCAGGTTTTCTACAACCGGACATTAACAAATTCCCATCTGCCCATAACCGCAGGCACGGCTTTCGAAAGTTCAAATCCCTGCAGGGGTGTCCCAACTTAGCCCATGACAAGCTCTCACGGTCAACGAAGGAGTAGACCTCCTCCCGAGACGTTCCGATCAGACTCGGTACCTCGGTTCTACAAGACACTTCGACAAGTTAAAACAAATCCAGCAACACCGCCCGAATGTGCCGACAAATCCCGATATGAGCTGCACATATCTCTTTCTCAGGGCACACTCAGATTGTCTTAGGTATGGGTAGGCCAGCCCAGAGTTGCCCCTGGTGGCCACCGGCAGCTGACAGGTGGACCAACACTCAGAGGAGCACTGGCCCGGGGGGGTTAAAATAATGATGACCCTTGAGTCTGCAGAACCCAAGGGAAAGAAAAGGCTAGGTGGCAAATGGTAAAACCAAAGTTGGGCATTGCTGGAAAAGCTTTAATCAAGGCGAACTATCAAGGGGTTCCCATTATAACCCAACCGCGTAAGGAACGCAAAATCCGGGAACATAACACCGATATGACAGAAACTAGGGCGGCAAGAGTGGAACAAAACACCAGGCGAGAGGCCGAGCCTTCCACCCTTTACCAAGTATATAGATGCATTAAGATAACATGGCAATATAATGATATCCCAACAAGTAAATAATGTTCCCACAAGGAACGGTCTCCAATCTTCACCTGCAACTAGCAACGCTATAAGAGGGGCTGAGCAAAGCGGTAACATAGCCAATCAATGGTTTGATAGGACATGGTGGGTTAGAGGTTTGACATGGCAATTTGGGAGGCTTGAAAGCAAGTGGTAGGCATCGTAGCATTGGCATAGCAAAAGAGCGAGCAATCTAGCAAAGCAAAGATAGTAGTGATTTCGAGGGTATGATCATCTTGCCTGAAATCCCGCAAGGAAGAAGAACGAGTCCATGAAGAAGACAAACGGACGTAGTCGAACGGATCCTCACAAACGCGACGTTATCGAATCCAACCCGAAGAAGCAAACACCGGAAAGAAGCACACAACATAGTAAACAACCTACACATGAACATGGCATGATGCACAACCAAGTATGATGCATGTCCGGTTTAATGAAACATGGCATGGCAAAATGCACAAACAACACTACAAGTTAAGTGGAACTCAATATGCAACGAGTTGCATATTGACGGAACACCACATGCCTTATTTTAGTTCCCTCTCGTTTATGTACTCAACAAGATTAAATGTTGTTAGCATGGCAAGAGGTGAAGCAAAGTAAACTACCTATCTAGTCAAGTTTAAATGAGGCCGGAAGCAACGAACAACAATTCCGGAAACTCCTCATGAGCATATTATAGATTTGGTACTGTTCTGCCCTAAACATTATTTTAGAGTTGTTAAACATGAAAAGTAAGGCCACCATGTTAAAGTAGGCATTTTTCTACCCCATTTACATATAAAGTTTATTAAATTCGGAGCTACGGTTAATTAGTTATGATTTAAACCGTTTTAGCAAGTTATTTAAGCAAATTAAAACAAACAACATTTTAAACATTTTAAACATAGATGAAAGTTGCATATTATTAAACTAGATGAAATTCTAAGCAAGTTTCATAAATAATTCATTTTAATCCGATGCACGGTTTAGAAGTTATTAAATGCATGATCCCGAAGGGGTTTTCTGCAAAACTGGAAACTCTGGAATAAAAGCTAAAACGTTCAGAAAAAAACATGTGTTGGGCCGAAACAGAGGCTGGTCCAACAGTGGAAAAGGCCGGGAGGCTGCTCACCCAACGGCCAGATCTGGCTGGGCCGAACGAGGAGGCCCGTGGGCGAGGCAAGGGAAGCTGGGTTCTGGCGCTCATACACGTTGGATCGGATCGAGGCCGTAGTCAACGCGATGGAGGGACGCAGGCTCGATGCAGGAAAAGTCCTCGCTCGTCTCCCTCGCTCGAACAGAAGGAGGCGGCGCTGGGGACTCGCGACAGGGCCAGCAGGCGCAGGACTTGGAGCTCGGGGAGGATCCGGGCGGCGGTGGCTCACAGGCAGGGCGAAAGGTGAGGCGGAGGAGCGGGAAACGGCGGCGCTGAAATAGACGTGGACAGGCGGATCCGGCCACACGGGCACCGGACCTGACCGGAGGCGGGACGGAGGCGACCCCCGACGAAGCTTGGGGCGGCAACCATGGCGCTGATATTCAGAGAAGCAAAGGACAGATTCAGAGATAAGGTAAAAGAGATGGAATGCAGAGACGGAAGAAGGAAAAGGAACGGCCGGAGTCCATCTCCGACGAGGACGCGGCGAAGAAACGGCTTGATGTAGGGGAACTCGGCACTGCGCTTCAGTCACTCGTCTCCCGCGCAGACGAGGACGAGGCAGGAGGTGGCGCAAGGTGGCTGGGGCAGCGGCTTTTGATCGAACGGCCGGCGAGGTTGGGCAGCAACGGGGAGACGCGAGGCGAGGCAGGGGAGGCCTCGGGCTCCATTGGTCGCTGGTTGGTTGGGCGTGGAAAACAAGGAGAGGATGGATCCCGAGAGGGAGAGGGTAGGTAGGTGGCGGCGGGCAGGAGGGTGGATGGGACAGACCTCCTAATTTTTAGGGTTGGACCAAATATATACCTCAGGTGAAATAGGTTAGGGGCTATCTGGAGCCTCCGATTAAAATCGAACGGCCGGGAAAAATAGGCTAGGGAGCCCAAATAAGAAAACGGAGATGTTCTGTAGACGTTTGGGGATGATCTGGATCCAACGGTGACGACTGCCCGGGTCGGGTCCGGGACAATTTCAGACGCGCACGTGAGGGGTTCGATGCACTGTGCAGAGAGGGTTTCAGACCGTGCGGTCGCATCGGACAACTCCGGAAGCGAAGAGGGGAAGGAGGATGGACTAGGTGGGCTGTGGCGAGACTGCGAGGGGGAGAAGAGAGAGGGAGGGCCCGGCATCTGTTTCTGGAGACCGAAAACGTCCGACGTTAGACCGACTATAATGTCGCTATAGTTATCCGTTGGGCTATCAAACGAACTCCGAATGTGATGAAACTTGGCAGGCGGCCTACCTGCAACATAACAACACCACATGCCAACTTTCAACCCATTCCGAGAACATTTTCCGGCCACTTATAAAATACTATTTCAGACATGCCGCGGGCACGTGCAAGTGTGTCTGGGCTCAGAACGGACGACGGACGGAACTGGGGAACCCGGACGGATGCAAGTTTTGAAAACATGATGATGCAATGCACATGATGACATGATAAGATGCAACACGCAAGCAGATGACATGGCAACAACCACGAATAACTGGACGACACCTGGCACATCGGTCTCGGGGCGTTAGAAGTACTATAAAGACAATGTTGATCCGGCGGACATGACTCCATTGAAGAAGCCAACTACGGAGCATGATCCGGCCCTGAAGTTCAAATCGGCAGCAGAAACTAAGCTTGTTGACTTCGTACCTGGCGATTCGTCCAAGCAGTTCAGCATCAGTGCTAACTTGGATCCGAAATAGGAAAGCGCGCTCATCGAGTTCATCCATGAGAATTGGGACATTTTTGCATGGAAGCCCTCTGACATGCCAGGTGTACCGAGGCAACTCGCTGAGCACACACTTAATGTGGATCCTAAATATAAACTGGTGAAACAGTTCCTCCGCCGGTTTAATGAAGAAAGACGCAAGGCGATTGGAGAAGAGGTAGCCAGGCTCTTAGCAGCTGGCTTTATTGTTGAAGTTTTTCACCCAGAGTGGCTTGCCAATCCGGTGCTGGTCCTCAAGAAAAACGGCACCTGGCGCATGTGTGTGGATTACGCAGATCTTAATAAGGCTTGTCCAGCAGATCCTTTTGCCCTCCCCCGTATTGATCAAATTATTGATGCTACGGCGGGTTGTGAGCGTTTAAGTTTTTTGGATGCATATTCTGGCTATCATCAGATCAAAATGACAGTTAAGGACTAGGAGAAGACAGCATTTATAACTCCCTTTGGAGTGCTATGTGTCTATGCCCTTCGGGCTCAAGAGTGCCCAGGCAACTTACCAACGGTGTGTACAAAATTGTCTTCACAAGCAGATTGGCCATAATATACATGCTTACGTGGATGATATCGTGGTTAAGTCCAGGGAGAAGGAGACTCTGATTGATGATTTGAAGGAAACCTTTGATAACCTGAGAACATACAAGATGATGCTTAATCCGGACAAGTGTGTCTTTGGTGTACCGGCGGGCAAGCTATTGGGTTTTCTGGTGTCCAACAGGGGAATTGAGGCTAATCCGGAGAAGATCACGGCTATCACCTCCCTGGCTAAACCGAAGTTTATCAATGATGTTCAACGCCTGGCAGGCCGAATTGCCGCACTAAGCCGGTTTATCAGTCGCCTTGGTGAGAAGGCAATCCCTTTGTATCAGATGTTGAAAAAGACGGATCAGTTTGTCTGGAGTTCTGCTGCTGATGAAGCATTTAAGGACTTAAAGCGGCAATTGGCCAATCCGCCTGTGCTCGCCGCTCCCATTGACAAGGAGCCGTTACTGCTATATGTTGCTGCTAATGCTCGGGCGGTCAGCGTGGCTATTGTGGTGGAGAAAAAGGAGGCAGGTAAGGAGCATCCGGTTCAACGTCCGGTCTATTATATCAGCGAGGTGCTCGTTGAGTCCAAGCAAAGGTATCCGCATTGGCAGAAGCTGGTGTATGGAGTTTTTATGGCAAGCCGGAAGCTTAAACAATATTTCCAAGGGCACCCAATTACGGTGGTCAGTTCTGCTCCTTTGGGAGATATCATCCAGAACCGGGAAGCAACTGGCCGGATTGCAAAGTGGGCCATAGAGCTGGGGCCGTATGGTTTGAAGTATGTGCCTCGGACAGCGGTTAAGTCTCAAGCACTTGTTGATTTCATCAATGATTGGACGATAATGCAAGCACCTGAAGAAAAGCCGGATCACATGTATTGGACCATCCATTTTGACGGATCCAGGCAGTTGGAAGGCTCGGGGGCTGGAGTCATATTAACTTCCCCACGAGGTGATAGGTTTTGTTATGTTCTCCACTTAATGTTCCCTTGTACTAACAATGCAGCTGAGTATGAAGCCTTGCTCCATGGTCTCCGGATGGCTAAGGAGATGAATCTAAGTCGAGTTAAGTGCTTCGGTGACTCGGACCTTGTGGCTCAGCAAGTGTCTGGCACTTGGGACTCCAAGGACCCACTCATGGCAGCGTATCGTCGGGAGGTGGATACTGTTGCAGCTTATTTCAAAGGCTATCAGGTGAACCACGTGGACCGGCGGAAAAATGAAGCAGCGGATTCTTTAAGTTGGCTGGGCTCTCAGCGCAAACCGGTCCCGCCCAATGTTTTTCTGGATGTGCTGCACAACTCGTCGCTCAAGATCCCTAGTGAAGAGGACTTGGCTATTCCTGATCCGGAGGCTCAATTGGTGACGGCTCTTCATGTTATTCTGGATTGGACGCTTCCTTACCTGGCGTACAAGAACCAGGGCGAGTTGCCAGAGGATGAGATTCTGGCCCGGCAGATAATCCGGCGATCCAAGTCCATGGCTATCATCAACGGCGAGTTGCATCATTGCAGTGTATCAGGAGCTTTTCAACGCTGCGTGTCCCCTGAAGAAGGTCGTGAAATTTTGCGTGAGATACACGAAGGAGATTGTGGTCACCAAGCCGGTTCAAAGTCTCTGGTGGCTAAAGCGTTTCGCCATGGCTTCTATTGGTTAACTGCTCATGCTGATGCGGAGGATCTGGTCAGACGATGTGATGATTGCCAAAGGTTTTCAAGACGTGCTCATGTACCAGCTCAAGAATTGAGAATGATTCCAATTACTTGGCCGTTTGCGACTTGGGGGCTGGATATGGTTGGGCCTTTCAAAAGGTCCAAAGATAAGAAGACCCACCTCCTGGTGGCGGTTGACAAGTTTACAAAGTGGGTGGACGCAGAACCTGTTAGCAAGTGTGATGCGGCCACGGCGGTTCAGTTCATTAAAAAAGTGATTTTCTGGTTTGGCTTTCCACACAGTATCATCACAGATAATGGTACCAATTTGTCCAAAGGTGCTATGAAGGAGTTCTGCGAACGGGAGCACATCCGGCTCGACGTTTCATCAGTGGCACATCCACAGTCCAATGGTCAAGCAGAAAGAGCTAATCAAGAGATCTTGAGAGGCATCAAGCCTCGGCTCATGGTTCCTTTGCAGAGAACGCCGGGTTGTTGGGTAGAAGAATTACCATCTGTGTTATGGAGCATCAATACAACGCCCAACAAATCAACAGGATACACACCGTTCTTCATGGTTTATGGAGCGGAGGCGGTTCTTCCCAGTGATATCCGTCATGATTCACCTCGTGTAACGGTTTATATTGAAGCGGACAACGAGACAGCATGGCAAGATGCTTTGGACCGGTTGGATGAAGAGCGTGATACCGCAGCCGCCCGATCCGCGATTTACCAGCAGGATCTTCGTTGTTATCACAGTCGCCGAGTCAGAACCAAAACCTTTCAGGAAGGAGATTTGGTGCTTCGGCTCATCCAAGATCAGACTGATATGCATAAGTTATCCCCACCTTGGGAGGGGCCTTTCATGGTCAGCAAGAATCTGCACAACGGGTCATACTATCTGATCGATATTCGAGAACATAAGGACTCACATACATCAGAGGAGGAGACCAACAGGCCGTGGAACATAGCTCATCTTCGGCCTTATTATACCTGAGCCATTGGTTCTACTTATGTACATATTACAACGATGTATATATTAACTATAATAAACCGGAACCTCAGCTAAAGCGGGGTATCTGTTCTTTTACATCATGTGTGGTTACACGGAGTTGTTCTAAAGCGGCTTCCGGTTTACCCCTTGAGTTCGCTTTGCTAAAAGCATCGTGTTATATCACTTGGAGGATTGGTCGTGTCCGAACCAATACCATGCCTCTTGATAGGCGAGAGCCACCAGATCACTTGGGGACTTGGTCATGTCTGAACCAGTCATGCCTCTTGATCGGCTTAAGGCCACAGAATCACTTGGGGGCTTGGTCGAACCCGAACCATGACCATGCCACTTTATCGGCATAAATTCCACGGTTTCATTTGGGGACCTGGCTGACTAGAACCATAGTTACACCTAACGGGAGCTTGGTCGTGTTCGGCCATGGTAACACCATCTGATCAGCTCAAATAAACCTTTTTTTTTGCAATGTTTTGTCATTGCACTTGATTTACACTTTTCTTTGAAGGGTTTTTTTGCTTTTTTTTGCGTTTTTTAAACCGACAAAGTTTTTTAACAAATCAATTGATGGAAAACAGTTCACGTCAATTCGGAGACTATTTGCCCGGTTTGATCCTTGTTGTTAACATCCTCTTATGGAGTAACACGGTGTTTATTATAACCCGGCACAGTTTACATGGTAAACCAGCGTCATATATATAGAGGAGCTATTATCTCCTCCAACAGTGTGGGTTTGCAAAACTCCGCTTCAAGATTGGCCAAGCCAACTTCACGCTCAACGATGGCAGGTATTATGTATCTCAAAATTTTGATCATATACTTAAAATTTTGTTTTGGATGTTTTGATTTCATATATGCAGACATCATATTCTGCCTGACGGTACAACCGTGGTGGCACTTGACGAATTTTTCATTTCAGAAAGTGTTTTGGAAAGTTCATTACCACAGGAAGAACAAATTATGCACGAAGGCATATCAACATCAAAGGTATCAGCTAGCCTATTACAAGGCAACATGGTGCCCATAATAATATAATTGTTTTTCGCAAAGGAGAGGCAGTTTTAAAACCGGCTTCCTGTTCAAGCTTGGTCACCAGCCTGGCCTGATGGTTGTGGGTCATCCTGCGCCGCTTCAGCCTCCGTTTCTCTACCCAGTGGCTGGAAATCCACAGTTGTCCAGTCTATTCCCATTAATGCTTGAAAAACAGCTTCATCATGGATCAGCAATGATGGGTCAATATCGGGAGCATAAGTATGCTTACGGATTGGAGGGATCAGATTTTCCGATTCATGGATTGGTGCAGCTATTCGCTTGTTCTGACTATCATATTGGGCTTGATAATGAGACAAGTCTGCTTCCTCAGCCAATTGACAAGCTAGCGGACGTACCTCCCGGTTTATTGCTCGTAGATCCGCTTCACCAAGTTCTGACCCGTCTTCCTTCAAGCTGGGATAGCCCTGAGCCGCTTCAATAGGATCAAAATCTGGCACCCAGGCTTTTGCCCAGATTAAGGCATTGATTGCACCGGTTCGAGCAGCAGATTTCTTCAGCTCTTCAACCCGGGCAGGAAGCACCGACAGTTTTATCAGAGTATCTTGAATCAAAGTGGGCGCCGGTTTGTTATGAGATGCGGTACAGATGATCCGCTGGGCACCAGTATACAATTGTTCAACCAATGTATAGGCGGCTTTTAGTTTCTTCCGCACATCTGACCCCAAGTGACCAATGTGTGTCCCTAAAATACCATAAAGGGTTAATAAACCGGCGACTCTGTAAGGAGGCAGAGCCAATTCAGAAGGCAAAGTGGCTTACCAAAGGTAGCAGTAGTCATGGCATGCACGTGCCGCTTTATGCTGGTCAGTTCATCCGCTACTGGTTTTAGTGCAGCCTCGGCATCCTCTGCTCGTTTGATCAAAGCGGACTTTTCAGTGGCCCAATCCGCCCGCTTCTTCTTGAAGCTCTCCTTAAGCTGTTCCATGGTGCTTAAAGCGCTGGCCAATTCCTCTTTTGCTTTGGAGGTTTCAGCATGTTGGGTTTTCAGGTTTTCTTGGAGATCGGTGACTTGGTTTTCTTTCGTCTTCAGCTCCGCCTGCATGCATACAGATATATGCTTCAACAAATCGGTATAAGGATTCAAGTACCAATCACATAACAAGTTATGCACTTAGCACTTGGGGGCTAATGCATATTCGATCTTCATCTTTCAATTGCTTGCAAAGTCCCAAGATCAATACAAGTATTCAACTTGGCACTTGGGGGCTAATGGCTATTTGCTCGTATGTATATTCTGATGCGGCAATCTGAATTACTTAAAGTACCGGTTTAACTACGCTAAGTTGAACCGGCCCTTGGGGGCTACATCGGCAAAAGTTCAAAGTATTAAGATTTATGTTAGTAAGTCCCGGTTTGAAAGAAGATTACAACCCGGCCCTTGGGGGCTAAGGAGAGTCAGTGAATATTGAAGCGTACAAGCAATAAAGAGCGTATGGAAGTTACCTCGTATTTATCCTTCATCATATTAATCAGACTGGCTTCATAGTCACGGCTGGCATACAGCCGGTTCAGGTAGCCGGAATGGATATCTTGGGCGTTCAGAGCAGCGTAAGTTGCCAGATCAACATTCCACTTGCCTTTACCAAAGGCAGCAAATTCTTCCTTGGCAGAATGTTTGGACAAAGCAACAGGATTGCTTGGCTCGGTATGGCCAGTGCCAGTAATGACAGCCTCATCCTCCTAAGTATCGCCGGTTTGCACTGGGGCTGTTGGCTTGTCAGTAGGTTTTGCTGGACCGGTGGATCTCTCAATCCGGATGGAGCCTGTGGGCTGATTGACAGGACCTGAGGCATCAGTAGGTCCCTCTTCAGCAATAAGTTCGTCGTCTTGCTACGGTGGATCATTGGGTATATCCTCAGGAATAGCCGCTTCAAGATCGGCATCTTCTTCGGCCGCTTTGTCCAGGCGGGCCTTCTTGCTTGGTCTAGGTTTGGCCCTGGAAAGAATAACAAAATCAAATACAGCATATGTTCTAAGGCAATGTACTGTAAGTATCATAATAAGTATAGCTTACCCAATCACCGTTCTGAGCGGTGGCAGCTGAGTAGCCGATGACTCGCCAGAGGATGAGTGGGAAGTAACCTGGTAATCGGAGTCAGATGGATTAAGAGGTTGGCGAAAGCTGCCCGCTTTAGGACAATCACTAACAAGCAAATTAGAGACCTCTGAACGGCGTTTCCGAACCGGACTGTTCGGCAAACCGGCGGAGGTAACTACCTGGCCGCTGTGCCGGGTTGTGCAACGAGCCTCGTGCTGTTGGGTCTTCATAAGAAATTTGGGATCCAAATAAGAAAGAGGATGAGAAAATTTAACTTTCCGGTTTGCCTGACGGATTTTTAGCGAAGGAAAAGGTTCTGAATCGGAAGAGAGAATAATTACCTCTGCAGCATCAGCGTGGCTGGCTTCGGCATCATCCTGACAAATATCATCATCAATAAGACGCATGAAAAATAAGCCAAGTGAGTCAAGATCTACCTCAAGGTCCGGATTATCCACATCATCATCAGGGGCCGGATTAGAAGATGCAGTAGTTCTTTTCCTGTGGGCAGTCTTCTTTACAGCTTTAGTCTTTTGCCGGGTTGCTCGTTCCGGTTTGTCTGGTTTTTCCGGTTTCTCCTGCGGCAATTTCTTTCTCCAAAACGGATCATTGCCCTGATTACACAGACACTGATATTAAATGATGACAAGATATATCAACAATAGATTCAGCAAAAGGAAAAATCAAGGTCTTACAACTGGCAGTTTGTTGGTGGCACAGAAGGGAAGCAGGCCATTTTTAGCACAGATATGTTCCGGTTCATTCAGCATCTTATTCACAGCTTCTGTGATTTCTTCATCGGTGATCTGGATTCTGGAATGTCGCAGTGGGTCATCAACACTACCGGTATATTCACACATCAAACCGGAGCACTGACTAAGGGGCAGTATGCTCCATGATATCCAACAGCGAGCGAGATCAACCCCTGTTAAACCGTTGGCCATAAAGGCTCTAAGCTTCGACAGTTGAGGAGCATATTTGCTTCTCTCCCGGGCAGTCAATCTTTGCGGAAAAGGGTGTGTATTGCTGAGCCGTTCTGGACGAAAGCCGGGCAAGGGATTCTCACCAGCAGGGGAGGTATCTTTGCAGTGGAACCATGTCTGATTCCACTCTTTGGGGTGGCTGTGCAGTTTGGCATGAGGGTATGTGACCTCTTTCCTTTTCTGGATCGCCACGCCACCCAACTCCGTATTGGAGTTGTCAGTAAACTCAGTACGGCGGTTTAGATGGAAAAGGTCTCGGAACAATTCCACTATGGGCTCCTCTCGAAAGAACGCTTCACAGAGCACTTGGAAGTGACACATATTTTTAACAGAATTGGGGCCAGTATCTTGAGGATGGAGTTGGAAATTGGCCAAAACATCTCGGTAAAATTTAGAACCGGGTGGTTTAAAGCCCCGAGCTAAGTGATCTACAAAAACAACAACTTCTCCTTCTTGAGGAGTGGGAGGGCATTCTTTGCCAGGAGCCCTCCAATGAATGGTATCTTTGCTGCCTAAAGCGCCAATCAAGACTAGATCGTCCAGCTGAGCCTCTGTGACGCGAGAAGGAACCCAATTGCATTCATATACTTGCTTGGCCATGATGGAATCTACAAGGTAGAAGATCTTGGTTCAAAAATACATTTGATCAAGGTATATTGGTATGTGCAATGTTAAACCGGAGACAGATATATCTGAATCGGAGTTTTATGAAGCAACAACATCTGGCGGTTCAACAAGGGGGCTAATGGTATAAACCGGTTTGGCAATTTTTTCCTAAAAGGTTAAACCGCCGGGTTTAAACATTGAAGCAGAGGAGTAAGTTTACAGAAACAGATTTCATAAGATTTCTCTACAGCGATGGATCTGAAGCAAGTTCAGAAAAAAGATAAATATTCAGAGGTCCAAACGGAGCAGTACCGAATCAATGAACAAGACGCACATACAGATCTATGGTTTTGAGATGTGCAAGCGAAGGAGAAGGATAAACAGCTACCATTACACAAAATAAAGATTTGCGGAGCCATCTAAAGATCTACCGTATGAGCAAGAGGCAGGCGATGAACACTGAAGAACTACGAAACCCTAGGTCAGATCTGCAGGGGATAGGATGGAAGATTTATCGGAGCTGAGGAAGGTGCGGAAGGTTGCCGCGATGCTCTGGTGCGCTCAGGTTGATGCAGCGGCCAAGGTTGAGGCAGAGGTCGACGGCGGCGGTGGAGCTCCGAGGCTGGCGACGCGAGGAAGACGAAGAAGGCATGGAAGGAGAAACGAAATGACCCTTCGGTCCTATTTATAAGGCGAAAGAACATGTGTCAGGCGCGACAATCAGGGGGCCACAAAACGGAGCTGTCGCCTCGATTTCCGCCAATCTATTAAACAAAGAAGCATAATGGATAGCTTCGTTATGACAGGTGACGTCACTCCGGTTTACAGCAATCAGAGAAAATGACATCATGGCGGTTTACCAATTTACGAGAAGATGTTGAAGATGAAGCTTTTGTTAAAGGATTGACATGAACCCGTTCAAATCAATCTGGGGCCTAATGTTGGGGATATTACTACTGGGCGTAAACCGGCCTATCTGGGCCGGGTTAACTTCTCAGTAGTTAAGTATGTTAAAGCCCAAGAAGACAGAGGAGGGCTCAAGGCCCATGGTCGGTTCAAGGCCTGTAGCCGTAAACCGGCATTAGTAATTAACTTGTATTGTAAGTTAGGAATAAGTAGAGACCAAACCAGACACATCTATGAGCCGGTATTGGGACTCCGTAAGTCGACGGGAGTCACCCGTGTATATAAGGGGACGACCCGGCGGCGGTTCAAGGACAACAGACAACAACTCGAGACATAGGCGAAGCTTGTTTGCTCCCTAGTCATCGAAACCCCATCAATTCCATCACAACTAGACGTAGGCTTTTACCTTCATTGAAGGGGCCGAACTAGTATAAACTCTCTTGCGTCCCTGTGTCCGCTTTAACCCCTTCAAGCTAACCCGTCGTGATGGCTCCACGACTAAGTCCTTTCTCTAGGACATCTGCCGTGACAAAACCACGACTACGTCCTTTCTCTACCCAACATTTTCTTTTTTTGGTTATCCTATGAAGACGCACTTCTCCGATTCGGGTTCGTGCTTATCGCGTTGAAACTTTTTCACATAAGCATTGCAACCCCAAACTTTAAGAAACGACAGCTTAGGTTTGTTGCCAAACCATAGTTCATATAGTGTCATCTCAACAGATTTAGATGGTGCCCTATATAATGTGAATGTAGCTGTCTGTAATGCATAACCCCAAAATGATAGCGGTAAATCAGTAAGAGACATCATAGATCGCACCATATCTAGTAAAAGTGCAATTACGACGTTCAGACACACCATTATGCTGTGGTGTTCCAGGTGGCATGAGTTTGTGAAACTATTCCACATTGTTTTAATTGAAGACCAAACAAGTAACTCAAATATTCATTTCTGCGATTAGATCGTAGAAACTTTATTTTCTTGTTACGATGTTTTTCCACTTCACTCTGAAATTCTTTGAACTTTTCAAATGTTTCAGACTAATGTTTCATCAAGTAGATATACCCATATCTGCTCAAATCATCTGTGAAGGTCAGAAAATAACGATACCCACCGTGAGCCTCAACACTCATCCGACCGCATACATCAGTATGTATTATTTCCAATAAGTCAGTTGCTCGCTCGATTGTTCCGGAGAATGGAGTCTTAGTCATCTTGCCCATGAGGCATGGTTCGCAAGCATCAAGTGATTCATAATCAAGTGATTCCAAAAGCCCATCAGCATGGAGTTTCTTCATGCGCTTTACACCAATATGACCTAAACGGCAGTGCCACAAATAAGTTGCACTATCATTATTAACTTTGCATCTTTTGGCTTCAATATTATGAATATGTGTATTACTACCATCGAGATTCAATAAACCATTCACCTTGGGTGTATGACCACAGAAGGTTTTATTCATGTAAACAGAATAACAATTATTCTTTGACTTAAATGAATAACCGTATTGCGTTTAACATGATCCAATCATATTATGCTCAATGCAAACACCAAATAACATTTATTTTAGGTTCAACACTAATCCCGAAGGTAAAGGGAGTGTGCGATGGTGATCTTATCAACCTTAGAATCACTTCCAACACACATCGTTACCTCACCCTTAAATAGTCTCTGTTTATTATGCAACTCCCGTTTCAAGTTACTACTCTTAGTAACTGAACCAGTATCAAATACCGAGGGGTTTGCTATAAACACTAGTAAAGTACACATCAATAACATGTATATCAAATATACCTTTGTTCACTTTGCCATCCTTCTTATCCACCAAGTATCTAGGGCAGATCCACTTCCAGTGACCATTTCCTTTGCAGTAGAAGCACTTAGTTTCAGGCTTGGGTCTAGCTTTGGGCTTCTTCATGGGAGTGGCAACTGGCTTGCCATTATTCTTGAAGTTCCCTTTCTTTCCCTTGCCCTTTTACTTGAAACTAGTGGTCTTGTCAACCATCAAAACTTGATTCTTTTCTTGATTTCTACCTTCGCCGATTTCAGTATCGCGAAGAGCTCGGGGAATCGCTTTCGTCATCCCTTGCATATTATAGTTCATCTCGAAGTTCCAGTAACTTGGTGATAGTGACTAGAGAATTCTGTCAATCACTATCTTATCTAGAAGATTAACTCCCACTTGATTCAAGCGATTGTAGTACTCAGACAATCTGAGCACATGCTCACTAGTTGAGCTATTCTCCTCCATATTGTAGGCAAAGTACTTGTCAGAGGTCTCATACCTCTCGACTCGGGCATGAGTCTGAAATACCAATTTCAGCTCTTAGAATATCTTATATGCTCCATGGCGTTCAAAACGTTTTTGATGTCCCGGTTCTAAGCCGTAAAGCATGGTGCACTAAACTATCAAGTAGTCATCATACCGAGCTTTGTCAAACGTTCATAACGTCTGTATCTGCTCCTGCAATAGGTCCGTCACCTAGCGGTGCATCAAGGACATAATACTTCTGTGCAGCAATGTCGATAACCCTCAGATCACGGAGCTAGTCCGCATCATTGCTACTAACATCTTTCAACTTATTTTTCTCTAGGAACATATCAAAAAATAAACGGGGAGCTACATCGCAAGCTATTGATCTACAGCACACAGATAAGCAAATACTATCAGGACTATGTTCTTGATAAATTAAAGTTCAATTAATCATATTACTTAAGAACTCGCACTTAGATAGACATCCCGCTTGTCATCTAAATGATCACGTGATCCAAATCAACTAATCCATGTCCGATCATCACATGAGATGGAGTAGTTTTCAATGGTGAACATCACTATGTTGATCATATCTACTACATGATTCACACTCAACCTTTTGGTCTCCAGTGTTCCGAGACCATATCTGCATATGCTAGGCTCGTCAAGTTTAACCCGAGTATTCGACGTGTGCAAAACTAGCTTGCACCCGTTGTATGTGAACGTAGAGCTTATCACACCCGAACATCACGTGGTGTCTCGGCAAGACGAACTGTTGCAACGGTGCATACTCAGGGAGAACACTTACACCTTGAAATTTAGTGAGAGATCATCTTATAATGCTACAGCCAAACTAAGCAAAATAAGATACATAAAGGATAAACATCACACACAATCAAAATACGTGAGATGATATGGCCATCATCATCTTGTGCCTTTGATCTCCATCTCCAAAACACCGTCATGATCTCTATCGTCACTGGCATGACACCATGATCTCCATCATCTTGATCTATATCAACGTGTCATCACATGATCTCCACCAACTATTGCTTTTGCAACTATTGCTATCACATAGCGATAAAGTAAAGCAATTATATGGTGCTTGCACCTTATGCAATAAAGAGACAACCATAAGGCTCCTGCCAGTTGCCGATAACTTTAACGAAACATGATCATCTCATACAACAATTTATATCTCATCACGTATTGACCATATCACATCACAACATGCCCTGCAAAAACAAGTTAGACGTCCTCTACTTTGTTGTTGCAAGTTTTACGTGGCTGCTACGGGCTGAGCAAGAACCGTTCTTACCTACGCATCAAAAACCACAACGTGGTATAGTGATTGCCTTTTGATCTTCAGAAAGAACCCTCTTCATTGAATCCGATTAATCTAAAGTTGGAGAAACAGACACCCACTAGCCACCTGTGTGCGAAGCACGTCGGTAGAATCAGTCTCGTGTAAGGGTACGTGTAATGTCAGTCTAAGCCACTTCATCCAACAATACTGCCAAATCAAGCAACTTGTGATGGCAAGCAATATGTATATACCCACGCCCACAACTCCTTTGTGTTCTACTCGTGCATATAACATCTACGCATAGACCCGGCTCGTATGCCACTGTTAGGGAATGCAGTAATTTCAAAAAAATTCCTACGCACACGCAAGATCATGGTGATGCATAGCAACGAGAGGGGATAGTATCATCTATGTACCCTCGTAGACCGTAAGCGGAAGCGTTATGACAATGCGGTTGATGTAGTCGTACGTCTTCACGATTGACCGATCTAGCACCGAAGGTACGACACCACCGCGATCTGCACATGTTCAGCTCGGGGACGTCCCGCGAACTCACGATCCAGTAGAGCTTAGAGAGAGAGTTTCGTCAGCACGACGGCTTGATGATGTTGATGATGATGCTACCGGAACAGGACTTCACCTAAGCACCGCTACCATATGAACGAGGTGGATTATTCTGGAGGGGGCACCGCACACGGCTAAAGATCAATGATCAACTTGTGTGTCCATGGGGTGCCCCCTCCCCCATATATAAAGTAGTTGAGGAGGGGGAGGGCCGGCCCTCACTACTAAGAAAAGGCCTACTAGTGGCACACCTGTTTTGCCTACTAATGGCGCTCTACAGGTGCGCCACTAGTAGCACGCCATTAGTATTTTTTACTAATGGCGCACCTGTGGTGCGCCATTAGTATCTGGTATACTAATGGCGCACCATGCAGTGCGCCATTAGTATAGCCCACGACGCGCCATTAGTATGCCTCCGAGGGGGCTATATTTAACCATGTGCTTTGGCATACTAATGGCGCACTGGTGGATGATGCGCCATTAGTGTGCTCTGGCTTACTAATGGCGCACTATGTGGTGGTGCGCCACTAGTATGAATATTAGGGATTTTTTCTTTTCTGATATTTTCACAGGTTACAAAATATATTATTGGACAGAATATAGCTAGCACCACACAGCAACAGCAGATTCATCGAATACAATAGAAGATTAGTCTCCGAATACAATTCATCATATTAGTCTCCGAATTTAAAATACCCAACAAATTTAGAACATTACAAGTCTCGAAACCGCGAGTAGCGAGTTTGTCTTCACATTACAAGTCGACATCGATCATTTAAACTACCATCACATAGAAGAGAGCTGCGGTCATCACGATGAGCATAATCGCGATGAAACTGGTCTTCATCCGGTTCCTCCAACGCTCCCTCCTCTCTCCCACTAGATAGCGCGCGTATCTAACTTCCGCCTCCGCCCTAGTGGTGTACCCTTTGTAACTGTTACCGCTAAAACGGTGAACCTATCTCCGACACTCCTCCCAGTCATCGTAGACTCCGGGAACCTTACCCTTGTACACGACATATGACAACATCTCTATGCACTAGCCAAACAAAACGTTAGTAACAATTCACAGACAATACATAAGCAATATATAAGTATGCAACAAAAGGATCGGAAGAGAAAAGTAACACATTAATAGCATGATTCATGGTCCTACTAATAAATAGCATCAATTACATATAAGTTGAACGACTGTCCAAACCAAAGAGACATACAAGTTCATTAAAGTTTAATTACAACATGAGCCAATCGATGTTTCAGAACTACACATAGCATCACTACTTTCGACTCGAATCAGGGACTGAAGCGTGGATGAAGCCGCTGTCTCTCGTGATGGTCATGAAATCGCGGGCGTTGTCATCCTGCATTTGTAGCCTTGTGTCTATCTCACTGTTGGATGGTTGATATCTGAGGTAGAACTACCCCGAGGTACGAAGGACATCTTGATGGATGATTTCCGCAAACTCTGACTAGATGCGAAAGAATTCTTGTCTGATGTCCGCGTCCTAGATTGCCGACAATCTTGCGGCCCAATCTTTGAGATTATTTGGTAGCAGAATGTGATTATGGTCCCGTACGATCGCCCGCATGTGATGGAGGGCGTAGTAGGCATCCTTATGACTGCTAGGCGGCTGCTTGACGCAGGGGAACATCGTAGTGTGGGCGAACACGTGCTTGTCGTACCTACGAACTGGCCTGGTGAAGGTGCCTCCAGATCTGGCGTAGCCGGGGAGAACATCATCAAGAACTTTCTTGATATTTGTGTAGTCTTTCTTCGACTAACGGTCCGAGTCGAAATACGTGGCCATGGAATATTTCGGGCTTAAGAGGATGAGTGTGCAATGTGTGTCACTGCATAAAACACGGAATGTTAGAAAAAAAAGAACGGTCGAAATCTAAGAAATCATATGTTACGGGGCAGTGAGGGGATGACTTACTCGGGAAAGTAAGGCACGAGGAAGTTATCCTTATCTGGGTTTGCCAGAATGACGCCTTCGAGGTAAGAACTCGCGACCCGCCGGTCCCCAGCGCTGCCCAAGATCTTGGCACGCATGTAGAAGGGGTCGACTATCACGATGTCCGGGGTCTTGTCTCTAATGATCCGCATCTCCATACTCAGCGAAAATAGCCGAACGAAGGTGTAGTGCAGCGGATGAAGGTTAAACATAGCAAAGATGTCATCAAACCGCAGGACGATCGTACCCCCGATGGCGTTATCCACAAAGCCCTTGCCCTCTGGCACCTTGGCCACGAAAACCGGGTATGCCACATCATTCTCGGAGAGACGCCGCTTCTCCAAAGAAAGAACACTGTCATGCAGACTCCGCATAGCACCGGTTGCAGCATTGAGCAGATTAGTCGGTAGCATCGGCCTACCCGCCACATGCACCCTCCTCGAGATATCCTTAGGTGAAGGTGGACCGTCCTGAGCACGGATCGTACTCGGTGCCGGCTGGCTGGGACCCTTGTTACTCTTTCTTTTCTGTCCCTTCTTCTTCTGCTGTAATGGGATCAAGTTCTGCTCACAAACTGCCTTCTTGAGTGTGTTGGGGCTGATAATAGTTGGCACCTCGGCTATCTGAGGCTCGGTGAAGTCGGCAGCTAGAGGCGTCTCCTGAGAACTGAACGCCAGACGACGCCAGTTGCAATTTGGTTTCTTTGCGGTACCAGCATGATCACGGTCGTCTTTTTCAGGGTTGGGTTCTTGAGAAGGAGGCTCGAAGAATTCTTTGCCGTACCCATGTTCGGCAAAGTACTTATCGACGTTGGTAAATGTACCATCGTCGTTGTCGTCGTCGTCCGGATCCTGCGCCATATGCATGTTCGGATCCTGTGCCATAGGGATGTCCGACATGTCCGGTAGCGTTGCGGCGGTCTTGCCATGGCTTGGCGCCGGCACGACTGGCGGTGTTGTATTTGGGGTGGTGTCCCCCGCCCCCAAACGAATCTGGCTCTTTGGCCAAAGCAGGGGCCAGCTTAGGCAGGCGCTGATGGTAATCACATCATCTTCGTCGGCCCCGGCGGGTCGAATCGGAGGTAACAACTCGTCGCAGCCTGGCAGCACCCGAACCAGTTGAACCCTATACACGGTGGGTGGCATCGGATTACCGTGGAACACGGGGTTGCCCGGTTGAATGATTTTGCCCTTGGCGACATCGACCAACTCGTCGTTCACGAAGTGCAGGAGAGTGCACGGAATGTCGGCGGTGCCCTGTGAAAACATGTAGGGAGTCAGGGATGCCCAGTCAAAGGCAAGGAGATGAAGTCCTCGGCCAAGAGGCTTAACTAGTTACCGTGATGATGGCGTCGAGGTCGGCTAATGTCGAGGCACCGCCAACGGCGGGCGTGCAACTGACGGAGGGGCCGCTTGCTGCCGAGGTGCCGGCTGGCGTACACCCGGGTGCACTAAGCTCCAATGCCCGTGCCGGCATCAGAGACACCAATACCACCTCCGCCGGAGACACCAATGGCCGCCTGCGCGTTGTGCGAGTTGTTGGCCGTGAAGCTGGGAATCGGGGGCGGCCCCTATTGGCCGCCCGCAATCCACGTCGTCAGCCCATGAATCAAGGTAGGCATAATGCCGGTGAGCGTCGATCCCAGTTGTTGTTGCACTTAATCTTGGACAATCTCCGGAATCCGCGCCACTTGTGCCTTGAGTTCTTGAACCTCGCGCGACTGGCTTTCCGAGCTGGTCTTTCTCTCCTTTCGCCTACCAGCGTTATAGTAGGACGACCATTTTGTGGACAAGCCTTTGCCAGCCACACGACCAGCTAACGACGGCTTACTGAGCTTATCCTTGTTTTTCATTACGTTCAACGCCCTATTTAGAGTGTTGTCCCAAGGGGTGCTCTGAGACGACCCCACGCTACTGCTTTCAGTCTCCTGCGGAAGGAATGTTAACCATTTAGAAAGTTGGCTTCATTAATTAGAATGCAACCATATGGAGCTAATTACGCGGGGATGTATTCCTTACCAGAACAAGCTCAAGCGCCCTGGTCTTCGGATCCGTGGTAAGCTCCTTTGTTACTGGGTCCTCCTTGTACCGGGCCCTGACATAGTTCCTGGTCTGCTTGTCATGGTATTTCTCGAAGCGGGGCGGTAGGCCTTGCTGGGCACGCTCCGCGTCCTCCTTGTCCCATATAGGCTCCGCCACTCTATAACCGCCGGGACCGAGTTTGTGTTCTCCTAAGTTCAACTCCCGCATTTCTTTCCCCCACTGACTTGATTTAGAGGTTGCGCTGCTCTCGCACTTGATCATGAACTCCTTGTAGTCATCTTCATTGATCGAAGGATTTTTCGCCTTGATCTTCTCATAACTATCACCTTTCTCAATCATTGTCTTCACCGCGCTTCTCCAAGTAGACAGGGCCGTGCTCATCCTCGTGAGGGCGGCACTGTTCACTTTATTCCCTGAGAGGCATGTGTTTTCAAATTTAGCGGGAACTTGTATCGTTCGTGCAGCTTCGTGAAGAGGAGGGTGCGCAAATTCCGTCGGTCCTTATGCCTTAGGTTCTCGGTGTTGATCGAGACTGTGCTCCGGAGAATGCACCCGAGCTGAAGCGAGTACCCCTTGACTATTTATTTGGGTGTCGTTGGATGCCCGTCGGAGTTCACTTCAGTAAATTCCTCCTTGACAGTGCGGAGCACGTTCGGGCGCGGTCCTTCCGTTGCCTCTTCGGTTGGCTGCCATCTGTGTGTTCGCTGCCATCATTAGTGGTGGCATCCTCGGCGGCACCATCAGTGGTGGCATCCTCGGCAGCACCATCAGTGGTGTCATCCCTGACGCCACTAGGGGTTGTGTAGTCAGGATCGGTGTCTTCCGCGGCGTCCTCATAGCGGTGAGGTTCTTCCTCCATCTCCTGGGACAGCTCCCAGAATTGCTTGCCGCCCGAACCGCCGGACTCATCGTTGTGGGCCATGTTTCGCTCTAAATAGGGAAAAAGTTTGGTCAAAAAGTTGGTTATTGTCAAGGAACAAGATCATGGTCTCATCATTTAGGTATTGTCGACACCGAGGCATCCTAAAAGCTAAGCTTTTATCATTTAGGGTTTGTCGACGCCGAGGCACCCAAAAAGCCTAAGCTTTCATCATTTAGGTTTTTA
This sequence comes from Triticum urartu, assembly GCF_003073215.2. Classification (NCBI taxonomy): domain Eukaryota; kingdom Viridiplantae; phylum Streptophyta; class Magnoliopsida; order Poales; family Poaceae; genus Triticum; species Triticum urartu. Next base: position 256,196,011 of record NC_053027.1, on the reverse strand, counting down.
TCGACACCGAGGCACCCTAAAAGCCAAGGTTTTATAATTCAGGGTTTGTCGATGCTGAGGCCCATGCATAACACAAGAGGCAATTGATCCTACTTAATTAAGTACTAAGATACCCCGGCCCATGCATTAGTAGCAAGTACCCCATATGTCCGATTTTTAGCAAAGTCATGCTAAAATTCACGGAAAAATTCAGCATGACCTTTGCTGAAAATAGGACATATGGAGTACCCGAATTTGCAGGAACGGAAGTTAATCGACATTCTGGCAAACTCAAGGGCCTCTCGGGGTACCTGCAAAATCACCACAATGTGCCTCTACTTTCATATGGATGAAAAGGTCACAGACCATATGGTCCTCTGCTTTCATATGGACAAAAATCAGCTCAACTTATGTGAGCTTCCATTCCAGATCTAATAGGTCACCCAACAAAAAATCATTAACAGTTTTAGCTGGAAAAAAATCATGGATTGCTGTTAACTGAAAATTAGTGAAAGAAACTGTTGCTGATCATGGATTATTGTTAATTAAAAATAGAGCATCTGGCTTGTCTTATCATGTTCACTAAGTCCACAAAAATGAATAGGTTCAGTAAACTTGAAGTACTCAACACTGAACATGGTTCAGAGCTCACTACACTACACTACATCGTGCAATGGTTCAGACCTCACTACACTAGAACAAGCTCAATACACTACACTACACTACACATGCTTAAACTCTGAACATAAACAAACACCAGCAATGCCCTGATAAATGCAGTAAAACAGAAGGCAATGCAATATGTAAACTACCTCCGTTTCTAGGCAACAAGAGTTATCATCAGTTTAGTTTGGTTACACCTCAAAATTCAGTTTAAATTTTTTTCTTCCACTCAAATACAGAGAACTTTTCTGAATATGAATTTACCGTGGAAGCAAATAAACTTCTAGCTGTTGGTGATGGTTGATGTTTAAAATATAGAGTACTTATGACAATCAGCAACATGTATATCCATGCTAGCATCTCTAGATGCTGGTCTTATACTTGTTTTTCACTCGTCTTATCTTAAAAAAATGAAAAGAAATTCCACTAGTCTGAACCTAGACATGGAGCCTGTCTAGCTTAATTTTCAGTGCCATAGTGTGGTTTTGGAAGAAGATGAAAACAATATGATAATATAGTGCTAAGCTTCTGGTGATAAAAAGAGTAGTGGAAAGCAGTAATATAGTGTGTTAAAAACAGGGTGAAGATAAGAATAAGACCAACATTATTGGGATGGCAGCAGAAGGGGAAGGAGGAGTGGCTGCCACTGCACCACACACTGAAGCCACCATTGCTAAAATATCAGCTTCAGGGTCCACCATTACACACTTAAATTCAGTACCACTATCACTTTAGCTAATTACTGTTTGGGCTGCTTATTTCTCCTTGCATCTATATTTTCACAGAAACTTTGCCTACTTTTGTGTACTATGTATGATGCACTAAAATACAGGGTATTTTCTTTCCAACAACTTTTGAGTGCACAACCATAGCCCTCCATTAAGAATGTAATCTACAGAAAATAGTGGTAGGTGCAACTTCCAAGCTAGAACAATAGAAAACCAAAAGATTGCTCACAACTAGCTAACTGCATCATTAGGTTTTGCGTACGGTAGCACCTTTTTGTGCTATACAAAATTGAAGTTAGGTTTTGTGGATAGAGCTCGCTAAGACTGCACCTATTTGGGAGGAAGGAGGAGAGGTACCTGGGCGGGCGCGGCCGGTCGCCAGAGGGGTCGGGGTCGGGGTCGACGGCGGTGGCGGCGTAGAAGGGATGGCTCGAGGGCGTCCGAGCTCGTCCGGGTCCTCGTAGTCGAAGAGGAAGATGGCGGCGGTCCTCCTGGGCGCCTCGGTTGGTCGTGGGGAGGCCGGCGGCCACGTGCTTCGTGGGTTGGCGGCGGTCGTCGTCCTGCACCCCGTGCGGTCGTCGGTGGTGTAGCGAATGTAGTGGTGGGGGCGCGGGGGCGCGGGGGAGCCGGAGCGGGTGTGGAGCGGGCGCGGGGGTCGTCAGAGCGGTCCGGGGGTCGTCGGAGCGGGTGTGGCGAGGGAGGGAAAGGGGATCTGGCGAGGGAGAGGGAAGGGGGGATCGGGTGAAGGGGTATATCCAGCTAGAGGGGGGAATGTTAGTAAAGGCACACCATCTAGGGGTGCGCCATAAAAATACTCATAGCAATGGCGCACCACCCTCTGGTGCGCCATTAGTAACATTTTTTTCTGATAGCAATGGCGCACCCTCCTCTGGTGCGCCATTAGTAACTTCCTTTTCTCATTATTTCTTGTTGCATCTAATAATTTGTTTTTTTATCAAATTTGTTATTTTCATGAGGACTAGAACAGAAGATATCATCAAATATCATCAAATTTGTTTTTTTTAATATCATCAAATTTGTTTTTTATTTTTAATTGAAAATATCATCAAATTTGTTATTTGAAAATATCATCAAATTTGTTATTTAAAAATATCATCAAAAAGCGGCGGAGGGTGCGGGGTGTCGGCGGCGGCGGTGGAGCGGGCCGGGGGAGGGTGCGGGGGGTCGGCGGCGGCGGTGGAGCAGGGGAGGGTGCGGTGGGTCGGCGGCGGCGGTGGAGCGGGGGAGGGTGCGGTGGGTCGTCGGCGGTAGTGGAGCGGGGGGAGGGTGCGGGGGGTGCTTGGCGGCGAGGGGGATCTGGCGAGGGGGATAGCGATCGAGATCGAGTGTCATCATGAATATTCAATATTTTTTCATATTGAATATGAAAAAATATCATCAAATTTGAAAAAATATTCATGAATTCAAAAAGTGCCCTTGAAATTTAAAAATATTCATGCTATCAAGAAGTGCCCATGAAATACAATCGAGAAATGAAGACTACGATTTAAATACAATCGATCTTAGCTAGCTATCTGTTCACAATCTTCTTCCCCTTCTTTTTCACAAATGGAGTTCTTCTGTGGAACGGACGTCCTTTAGGTAGGGTGGTCCTGCTTCTTCTTGTGGTGTATGCTGCTACTTCATCGTTGTCGTCATGTTCCATCTTCGGGTCACCGTACTTGTCGAAGTCTTGCTCATTGGCGACTCCATCCATTCCGATGATCTTCCTTTTGCCTCTCCTCACGAAAACATGACTGGGCTTTGATGGGTCAGTAATGAAGAAGCACTGGTCCACTTGGGAAGCCAGTACCCATGGCTCATTTTTCGTGGTGACGTTTGCGCCCGCGGTATTGGATTTTTCTTCGGGTATAACCATGGTGGTGAAATACCGGTCTTCTTTTAGGACGCTCTTGGCCCATCTGACACGGAACATCGGGACCTTCTCTCCAGCTTAGCTTAGCTCCCAGATCTCCTTGATCCTTCCATAGTATATGTCCTTGCCGTTACCGGTGTAGGATTCCACCGTTACCCCAGAGTTCTGATAACCATGGCTCTTCATGTCCTTTTCCTCGGTGTAGAATGTGTAGCCGTTGATATCGTACGCCTCATAGGTCATCAGGTTGTGCTCGGCGCCCTGTGACAAGGCGAATATGAGTTGTTCTTCCGTGGAAGAATCCTCATGTAAAGGGTACGACAGAAGCTTCTGCTTGAACCAACGCATGAAACATGAGTTGTGCTCTTTGATTATATCCCCGTCCGTCCTCTGTTGGCTTCGGTCATTGTACGTCTTCTCAATAAAGGTTTTGTGCTCTACCACCCAAGGATCGACCACGTCAATGTGTTGTAGCGCGACTAGGTTTGCTCTTTCAAAGTCGGCGAGTCAACCCTCGAAGTCGACATGTATTTCGCGGCGACCCTCATGGTGACCCCATCCAGGGAGCCTGTCGAGGTGCCTGTTGACGGGCAGACCAACGGGGTTCTCGATGCCTAGATAATCCGTGCAGTAGGAGATGCACTCTTCGGTCAGAAAGCCCCTGGCTATGCTTCCCTCTGGACGTGACATGTTGCGAACGTATCCTTTGATGACACCATTCATCCTTTCGAACGGCATCATGCTGTGCAGGAATGTTGGCCCGATTTGGATGATATCCTCCACGATATGGACCAGCAGATGCACCATAACGTCGAAGAATGCAGGCGGGAAGTACATCTCAAGCTCGCATAGTATCACCACGATCTCTTCCTGTAGCCTTCTGAGTTGCCTCATGCCAACCAACTTTCGAGAGATGACGTCGAAAAAGTTGCATAGGCCAAATCGCGTTTCACGGATGTGCACGTCCATGATCCCACGGATTGCAACTGGAAGTATCTATGTCATCAGCACGTGACAGTCGTGAGACTTCATCCCGCTTCTGCTTCATTGGGTCTAGGTATCTGCTTATCTTCACTGCGTAACCGTAAGGAAGTTTTACTCCTACGAGGCAGGTGAAAAACTGCTCGATCTCCTCCTGACTTAGAGTGAGGCATGTGGGAGGGTAGTCATTCCGGTCTTCTTGGCCTTTTTGGCTTTGCGACGACTTTCTGTGTCCTGCTTCGCCTCATCATCATCATCATTAGCGTGAAGCTCCTCCCTGATGCCCATTGATTTCAAGTCTTCCCTTGCTTTTAGCCCATCTTTGGTCCTCTCTGGCATGTTGAGCAGGGTACCAAGCAGACTCTCGCACACTTTCTTCGTGATATGCATGCCATCAAGGCTATGAGGCACACGGTGGATCTTCCAGTACGGCAAGTCCCAGAAAACAGACCTCGTTTTCCATACCTTCAGCAGCGGCTCTGGCGCCTTTCGCTTCTTTCTCAGCTCTGGCGCCTTTTGCTTCTTTGCCGGCAGTGGGCAATCTTTCCAATTTTTCAACAGCTCGTCTATTTCCTCGCTGCTCCTCATACGCGGGCGTCTTCGGGGTTCGGTTTCACCATCGAACAGATCCTTGCGTTTTCTCCACGGGTCATCGTCACGAAGCCACCTTCGATGTCCCATGAACACGGTTTTCAAAGACCCGGGATCTCTATCTAGCTAGCGATACGTTGTGTCATCCATGCACCTGGCGCATCTAGAAAATCCGTGGACCACCTGCCCTGCGAGATATCCGTAACCGAGATAGTCGTGCACCGTCATGAGTAGTGCGGCTCTCATAGGGAAATATTCTTTCTCTGCGGCATCCCACATATTGGCTGGTGTTTTCCACAGCGTGTCTAGCTCCTCTTTCAGCAGCCCCAGATACAGATTGATGTCTTTCCCTGGTTGTTTCGGCCCTTCAATTAGCATACTCATGTGAATGTACTTCCTCTTCATGCATAACCAGGGGGAAGGTTGTACATCCACACAAACACAGGCCAGGTGCTATGTGTGCTTCTCTGGCTGCCAAACGGATTGACTCCATCGGTGCTCGCGCCCAGCACAATGTTCCTTGGATCGTTCCCAAATTCTGGGTCTTCGAAATTCAACGCTTGCCACTGGCTCGCATCCTTAGGGTTACTCAGCATATTGTCTTTTTTATTTATCTCCGGATCATTTCCGTCATCTTCTCGCTTCTTCTCCTCCCTATCCGCGTGCCAACGCAGGAGCTTTGCTACCTTAGGGTCCGCGAAATACCACTGCAGACGAGGAGTGATCGGAAAGTACCACACCACTTTTTGAGGAGCTTTCTTCCTCTTCTTGTATCAAGTGACGCCGCACACCGGACATATGGTAGACTCCGCGTGCTCGTCCCAATAAATGATGCAATTGTTCATGCACACATGGTATTTCACGTGCGGTAAATCCAGAGGACACACGATTTTATTCGCCTCCTCGAAACTGGTCGGGCACTTGTTCCCCTTGGGAAGACGTTCATGCCAGAATGACATGTTCTCGTCGAAGCATGTGTCGGTCATTTTTTGTTTTACCTTCATCTCCAGAGCCATGAGCGTTACTTTCAGACGGGTATCCTCGGGCCTGCATCCTTCATACAATGGAGTAACCACGTCTATCCCCAGTTGATCCAGCTTGGCTTTGTCTCAGGCGGCAGCTCTTGCGTTATCCGTCTGCTTGAGAAGCAGCTCTTGAATATGATGGTCCTGCACCCAGCCTCCATCGTCGTCTGCCCCGGCATCTTCATCTTCATGATCACGCCCTTCGTCTTGATCTTCCTCATCATCATGTCCGGCATCTTCTACATGATGACTGTGTACAGCATCACCGTCGTGATCATGTCCTGGAGATTCTTCGTCTTCTCGCCCGCCCTCGCCGCGGTGGTGGTTGTCTTGCTGCCCTTCCTCATTTCTTGCCCGGCCCCCATGGACGACTTCATAGTCATCTTCATCACCTTGCCACCGATAGCCATCCATGAAACCACGCAAGAGCAGGTGGTCCCGCACCTGCCCGGAATCCGGGTCCGCAATAAGGCTCTTCAGCTTGCATCTTCGACACGGACATCTTATCTCCATCTCATTCTTTTGAAGCATCTCGGCCTTCGCAGAGCTCAAAAACCTATTCACAATGCCTTCGGTCATCGTGTGGACCATGGTCACCTGCGGGGTAGAGCAAAACGATATTTTAGAACCAAGAAAAAATTTGGCATGACTTTCCCTAAAAATAGGACCAAAAAGAATGCATAGTGCCAAAATTCTCGCTGAAACGGAAATGAATCAACATTCCAGCAAAATATTGGCAACTATCGCATTTCAAATACCAGTACCTACAAACACAAACATATATGCAACACCACAAACATATGCAACACCACAAACATACATAGATCTAGCAAGGCCATAAAAAGTGCATGTGCACGTTGTTGGAGCGAGGGAGAAAAAAAGTAGATCTACAACATAAAGATAGCTTTCCCCTTACTTACCTATCAAAAAAAGGTAATTTAACCACTTAATTTTGATGAATCTATGGTGCAAATGAGGTGAGGAGGAGGAGGCAGCCGACACAAGATTGGAGGAGGAGGTGGAGAGAATGAAGTGGGGAAAGTGAGTGTGTAGGTGCGGCTGTCCAAAATATCTAGCTGGTCCCAGGTTACTAATGGCGCACCACCCACAAATGCGCCATTAGTAACCCTGGTTACTAATGGCAGACCAGCTTGAGGTGCGCCATTAGTAGTTTTGCAAAAAAAATAGTAGTGGCGCACTGTGTTGGAGGTGTGCCATTAATAGTTAAACTAGTAATGGCGCACTCTTCCCTGGTGCGCCATTAGTATTTTTGGAAAAATAATAATAAAATATTTTTTACTAATGGCGCACTGTGGGTCTGGTGCGCCATTAGTGTCTACCACACTAATGGCGCACCAACTCATGGTGCACCATTACTATATAGTAGTGGCGCACCACATGTCTGGTGCGCCATTAGTGACCATATCATCTATAGCCCTTTTCCTAGTAGTGCCTCTACTATGGCGCGCCCTGGGGAGTCCTACTCCCACCGGGATTAGGATCCCCACCTTCCATGTAGTAGGAGTAGGAGAGAAGGAAGGGGAAGAGACAAGAGAAGGAAAGAGGGGGCGCCGCCCCTCCCCCTAGTCCAATTCGGACTAGGCCTTGGGGGGCCGCACGGCCCGCCCTGGGAAGCCCCTCTCTCTCCCCTAAAGCCCAATAAGGCCCATATACTCCCCGGCAAATTCCAGTAACTCTCCGGTACTCTGATAAATACCCGAACCACTCAGAACCTTTCCGATGTCAGAATATAGCCTTCCAATATATCTATCTTTACGCCTAGAACATTTTGAGACTCCTCGTCATGTCTCTGATCTCATCTGGGACTCCGAACAACCTTCGGTACATCAAAAAACATAAACTCATAATTCCGATCATCACCGAACGTTAAGCATGCGGACCCTACGGGTTCGAGAACTATGTGGACATGAATGAGACTCATCTCCGGTCAATAACCAATAGCGGAACCTGGATGCTCATATTGGTTCCTACATATTCTACGAAGATCATTATCGGTCAAACTGCATAACAACATACGTTGTTTCCTTTGTCATTGGTATATTACTTGCCCAAGATTCGATCGTCGGTATCTCAATACCTAGTTCCATCTCATTACCGGTCAGTCTCTTTACTCGTTCCTTAATGCTACATCACGTAACTAACTCATTAGATACATTGCTTGCAAGGCTTATTGTGATGTACATTACCGAGAGGGCCCAGAGATACCTCTCCAGCAATTGGAGTGACAAATCCTAATATTGATCCATGCCAACTGAACAAACACCATCGGAGACACCTGTAGAGCACATTTATAATCACCCAGTTACGTTGTGACGTTTGGTAGCACACAAAGTGTTCCTCCAGTATTCGGGAGTTGCATGATCTCATAGTCATAGGAACATGTATAGTTATGGAGAAAGCAATAGCAACAAACTAAACGATCATCGTGCTAAGCTAACGGAATGGGTCAAGTCAATCACATCATTCTCTAATGATATGATCCCGTTAATCAAATGACCACTCATGTCTATGTCTATGAAACTTAACCATCTTTGATTCAACGAGCTAGTCAAGTAGAGGCATACTAGTGACACTCCGTTTGTCTATGTATCCACACATTTACTAAGTTTCTAGTTAATACAATTCTAGCATGAATAATAAACATTTATCATCATATAAGGAAATAAATAATAACTTTATTATTGCCTCTAGGGCATATTTCCTTCAATCTCCCACTTCCACTAGAGTCAATAATCTAGTTCACATCTTTATGTGATTAGTTCACATCTCCATGTGACTAATACCCAAAGGGTTTACTAGAGTCAATAATCTAGCTCACATCGCTACGTTATTAACACCCAAAGAGTGATCATGTTTTGCTTGTGTGAGAAGTTTAGTCTACGAGTCTGCAACATTTAAATCGGTATGTATTTCACAAATTTCTATGTCTAAAATGCTCCGCACGGAGCAACTCTAGCTAATTGCTCCCTCTTTCAATATGTATCTAGATCGAGACTTAGAGTCATCTAGATTGATCTAAAAAGCTTGCGTCGATGTAACTCTTTACGATGAACTCTTTTATCACCTCCATAACCGAGAAATATTTCCTTAGTCCTCTAAGGATAATTTTGACCATTGTCCAGTGATCCAATCCTGGCTCACTATTGTACCCTCTTGCCATACTTATAGTGAGGTAGACAACAGGTCTGGTATACAGCATAGCATACTTTATAGAACCTATGACTGAGGCATAGGGAATGACTTTTCATTCTCTTTCTATTTTCTGCCATGGTCGGGTTTTGAGTCTTTCCTCAACTTCCCACCTTGCAACACAGGCAAGAACTCCTTCTTTGACTTTTCCATTTTGAACTACTTCAAAATCTTGTCAAGGTATGTACTCATTGAAAATATATCAAGCGTCTTGATCTATCTCTATAGATCTTGATGCTCAATATGTAAGTAGCTTCACCGAGGTCTTTCTTTGAAAAACTCCTTTCAAACATTCCTTTATGCTTTCTAGAAAATTCTACATTATTTCCGATCAAAAATATGTCATTCACATATACTTATCAGAAATGTTGTAGTGCTCCCACTCACTTTCTTGTAAATACACGCTTCACCACAAGTCTGTATAAGATCATATGCTTTGATCACTTTATAAAAGCATATATTCCAACTTCGAGATGCTTACACCAGTCCATAAATGGATCGCTGGAGCTTGCTCACTTTGTTATCACCTTTAGCATCGAAAAAACCTTATGGTTGCATCATATACAACTCTTCTTTAAGAAATCCATTAAGGAATGCAGTTTTGACATCCATTTGCCAGATATAAAATGCGGCAACTGCTAACATGATTCGGACAGACTTTTTAAGCATTGATACAAGTGAGAGAATCTCATCGTATTCAACACCTTGAACTTGTCGAAAAAAATTGTGACAATTCGAGCTTTGTAGATAGTAACACTACTATCAGCGTCCGTCTTCCTCTTGAAGATCCATTTATTCTCAATGACTCACTGATCATCGGGCAAGTCAATCAAAGTCCATACTTTGTTCTCATACATGGATCCCATCTCAGATTTCATGGCCTAAATGCATTTTGCGGAATATGGGCTCATCATCGCTACCTCATAGTTCGTAGGTTCGTCATGGTCTAGTAACATGACTTCCAGAATAGGATTACCGTACCACTCTGGTGCGGACCGTACTCTGGTTGACCTACGAGGTTCGGTAGTAAATTGATCTGAAGTTTCATGATCATCATCATTAGCTTCCTCACTAATTGGTGTAGGAATCACTGGAACTGATTTCTGTGATGAACTACTTTCCAATTCGGGAGAAGGTACAATTACCTCATCAAGTTCTACTTTCCTCCCGCTCACTTCTTTCGAGAGAAACTCCTTGTCTAGAAAGGATCCATTCTTAGCAACAAAGATCTTGCCTTCGGATCTGTGATAGAAGGTGTACCCAACATTTTCTTTTTTTGGTTATCCTATGAAGACGCACTTCTCCGATTTGGGTTCGTGCTTATCACGTTGAAACTTTTTCACATAAGCATTGCAACCCCAAACTTTAAGAAACGACAGCTTAGGTTTCTTGGCAAACCATAGTTCATACGGTGTCATCTCAACGGATTTAGATGGTGCCCTATATAATGTGAATGCAGTTGTCTCTAATGCATAACCCCAAAACGATAGCGGTAAATCAGTAAGAGACATCATAGATCGCACCATATCTAGTAAAGTGCAATTACGACATTCGGACACACCATTATTCTGTGGTGTTCCAGGTGGCATGAGTTTGTGAAACTATTACACATTGTTTTAATTGAAGACCAAACAAGTAACTCAAATATTCGTCTCCGTGATCAGATCGTAGAAACTTTATTTTCTAGTTACAATGTTTTTCCACTTCACTCTGAAATTCTTTGAACTTTTCAAATGTTTCAGACTGATGTTCCATCAAGTAAATATACCCATATCTACTCAAATCATCTGTGAAGGTTAGAAAATAACGATACCTACCGCGAGCCTCAACACTCATTGGACCGCATACATCAGTATGTATTATTTCCAATAAGTCAGTTGCTCGCTCCATTGTTCCGGAGAACTGAGTCTTAGTCATCTTGCCCATGAGGCATGGTTCGCAAGCATCAAGTGATTCCAAAAGCCCATCAGCATGGAGTTTCTTCATGCGCTTTACACCAATATGACCTAAACGGCAGTGGCACAAATAAGTTGCACTATCATTATTAACTTTGCATCTTTTGGCTTCAATATTATGAATATGTGTATTACTACGATCGAGATTCCATAAACCATTCACCTTGGGTGTATGACCACAGAAGGTTTTATTCATGTAAGCAGAATAACAATTATTCTTTGACTTAAATGAATAACCGTATTGCAGTAAACATGATCCAATCATATTATGCTCAACGCAAACACCAAATAACATTTATTTTACATTCAACACTAATCCCGAAGGTAAAGGGAGTGTGCGATGGTGGTCTTATCAACCTTGGAATCACTTCCAACACACATCGTTACCTCGCCCTTAAATAGTCTCTGTTTATTTTGCAACTCCCATTTGGAGTTACTACTCTTAGTAACTGAACCAATATCAAATACCGAGGGGTTTGCTACAAACACTAGTAAAGTACACATCAATAACATGTATATCAAATATACCTTTATTCACTTTGCCATCCTTCTTATCCGCCAAGTATCTAGGGTAGATCCACTTCCAGTGACCATTTCCATTGCAGTAGAAGCACTCAGTTTCAGGCTTGGGTCTAGCTTTGGGCTTCTTCATTGGAGTGGCAACTTGCTTGCCATTATTCTTGAAGTTCCCTTTCTTTCCCTTGCCCTTTTAGTTGAAACTAGTGGTCTTGTCAACCATCAACACTTGATGCTTTTCTTGATTTCTACCTTCGCCAATTTCAGTATCGCGAAGAGCTCGGGGAATCGTTTTCGTCATCCCTTGCATATTATAGTTTATCACGAAGTTCCAGTAACTTGGTGATAGTGACTAGAGAACTCTGTCAATCACTATCTTATCTAGAAGATTAACTCCCACTTGATTCAAGCGATTGTAGTACTCAAACAATCTGAGCACATGCTCACTGGTTGAGCTATTCTCCTCCATCTTGTAGGCAAAGTACCTTTCAGAGGTCTCATACCTCTCGACTCGGGCATGAGTCTGAAATACCAATTTCAGCTCTTGGAATATCTTATATGCTCTGTGGCGTTCAAAACGTTTTTGACGTCCCGATTCTAAGCCGTAAAGCATGGTGCACTAAACTATCAAGTAGTCATCGTACCGAGCTTTGTCAAACATTCATAACGTCTGTATCTGCTCCTGCAATAGGTCCGTCACCTAGCGGTGCATCAAGGACATAATACTTCTGTGCAGCAATGAGGATAACCCTCAGATCATGGAGCTAGTCCGCATCATTGCTACTAACATCTTTCAACTTATTTTTCTCTAGGAACATAACAAAAAATAAACGGGGAGCTACATCGCAAGCTATTGATCTACAACACAGATATGCAAATACTATCAGGACTAAGTTCATGATAAATTAAAGTTCAATTAATCATATTACTTAGGAACTCCCACTTAGATAGACATCCCTCTAGTCATCTGAATGATCACGTGATCCAAATCAACTAATCCATGTTCGATCATCACGTGAGATGGAGTAGTTTTCAATGGTGAACATCACTATGTTGATCATATCTACTATATGATTCACGCTCGACCTTTCAGTCTCCAGTGTTCCGAGGCCATATCTGCATATGCTAGGCTCGTGAAGTTTCACCCGAGTATTCCACATGTGCAAAACTGGCTTGCACCCGTTGTATGTGAACGTAGAGCTTATCACACCCGATCATCACGTGGTGTCTCGGCACGACGAACTGTTGCAACGGTGCATACTCAGGGAGAACACTTATACCCTAAAATTTAGTGAGAGATCATCTTATAATGCTACCGCCAAACTAAGCAAAATAAGATACATAAAGGATAAACATCACACGCAATCAAAATATGTGAGATGATATGGCCATCATCATCTTGTGCCTTTGATCTCCATCTCCAAAACACTGTCATGATCTCTATCGTCACCGGCATGACACCATGATCTCCATCATCTTGATCTATATCAACGTGTCATCACATGGTTGTCTCACCAACTATTGCTTTTGCAACCACTACTAGGGAAAAGCCTAGCAGTAGCGCTGGTTTTTGGCCTATTAGTAGCGCGGGTAAGCGCGCTACTGATAAGGCGCTACAGCTAATGCTTAGCAGTAGCGCCTACTGGCACTCGCTACTGCTATATCTACTTAGTAGTAGCGCTTTCCAAGTCAATCGCTACTGCTAATTATTAGTAGCGCTTTCGAAAACAACCGCTACTACTATTATTCCCTATTCCATTTCTTTTGAATTTTAGGTCGTATTCATATACATGTATACAATTTTTCATACAGTAGCAATTTAGAGATTGTTTTTACATCGTAATGAGTTATTAAATCACTAGGTGAAAGAACCTTGGATTAGTTTCAAGTGCATGGATCCAAAGTAACCAATGGTCACTTTGGATCCATCCATTTGAAACTAATCGACGGTTCTTCCACCCAATGACATAATAACTTCTCATCATCATCATAATATCATTAACAACTTATCATCATAATATATCATTGTCATATAACTCCTCATAATCATCATTTTCATCCATGATGGGACATCATATAACAACTTCGTCACTAGTTATAATAACAACTCGTCCTCATCATCATCATCATCATCATAGTACTCATAGTCACTACTCCTACCCAGCATCACCATCAAGTCTAAGACATTGTAGTCATATATAATCAACACTAACTAATTGTTCTTAATACTTAGGACCTACTCCTCTCTCCTAGCTAAAATACCATAAAATAGATAAACCGGTCCTTCACCATAATGAAGAATGGACATAAACCTATCTCCAACTTGTGGCTTGCGCACATTCATTTTGTCTCCAATTATTTGCGTGTGCGCATTCATCACTTTGCTCCATTCTTTGATTTTGAGCCTTCCATCGTTTGAAGAAATCGAGTATGCAGTATGGTAAGCCTCCGAAGGAGTTGGTCGTAAGCTAACCATATGCATATCACCTTCGGTAAATAGCATGTCAGGCACAACCTGCTTCAGGAGCCTCTGTTCAAAAACTAAACAGTAACATATATAGTTAGCAATGGTTTACTTAAGAATAATGTATGCAATGAAGTTACCATCATTAATAAAATCTTACCAAGTTTTTAGCAATGAAGTTATCATCAAGCAATGTATGGACTAGTGGCACGTATCTAGTATAATTTTGGCTGATAGAGTGACTGGTTTTGAAGGCCTCAACATCTTCTATGAATGAGACAAGATAGCCTTTCTCCTCACAATTAAGCTTGGAGTCATAGCTGTAGTATGTGTTGTCTACTACCTTCCGAGTATTTCTTGAAGATAAGAAATAAGCTGAAAATTATAAATAAATAAGTTTAGTATGGACGAACACCAAATATTTTTAAATTAACAACATAAATTACTGAACTTAACAAATTAGTTTGACAAACTCACATCTAGGCAAAACTGGAGGCATATCCACATCCACCCAGATGTCGATATTATCATCATCATCATAATCTTCGGGACAAATATCAAATCTTATTCGCATTCCCTCCTCAAATCCATATGCCTTGCAGAGAGCTTCCCAATTAGAGCAACCGAAATGGGAGCGATCGACCGCAGTGTAGAACTTAACCAGAAACTCGTAACTATGTTTAGTTCTTAAGTGAGCCCTCCTCGTCTCCACATTCTCAAAGTCATGTAAACCAAAACCAAGCTTCTCCAATACATATGGTCTAGCATGGCATGAGATGTACTAATCGAATTGAAAAAAAAATCCATAAGTTACAGGTTGAACAAAAGAAGCACAAGTGATGATATTAATTACGATGAAATGCTTGTCGTTGCATATCGTACAAACATCGAAGGTTTCTTCCAGCTTTATGGTGAAAAACCTATCATTTTGCAGGTGAGGAAACCTGTCGCACACACCCCGGTCATCATAGCAGTACCCGCACTCCGGGATCCCATCGTCATCAGACATCTCCTATGTTCAAAATTCAGAGATTATAACTCGACAGCAAAACCCAAAAAATCCAGCATGACCTTTGCTAAAAAAGGACACATCGAGCGCTTGAAATTTGCCGGAACGGAAATTAATCAACACTCCGGCAAAACATAGGCCACTTATCGATGGTCATTGCATTTCAATGGTTCAAAATATGAAAAAAAATTGAAAATATATTATATATAATCCTAACACTAATTAAACTAGTTTTATTAACTACTTACTAAATAAACTAGTTTTATTAACTACTAACTAAATAAACTAGTTCTATTAAGCACTTACTAAATAAACTATGTCCATTAAGCACTTAATATAAATAAGCTAGTTATATTAATCACTTGCTAAATAAACTAGTTACCTACGATTTGCAAAAACAAAGACAAGGGAGGGAGGGAGGAGAGAGGAGGGGGAGGGGCGGCCAGAGGAGGAGGGGGAGGGGCCGGCCGGAGGAGGAGGAGGAGGGAGGGGCGGTGGGAGGAGGGCTGCCAGCGGAGGAGGGAGGAGCGAGCGGCCACAGGCGGAGGGAGGAGGGCACGGTGGGAGGATGAGGGTGGAGGGCGCGGTGGGAGGAGGAGGGACGGAAGGAGGCAGTACCTCGGTGGCGGACGGACGACGGCGGCGGCGGCGACGACGAACGACAATGGTTATCGGCGCGGGCGAGTATGACTGAGAGGGAGAGTGAGTGAGAGAGAGGGTCGGCCGCGTGGTGATAAGGTAGGGTTAGTAGTAGCGCGGGTATGAAAAAGCGCTACAGGTAAGGAGAATAGCGGTAGCGCGGTACGGTGTAAGGCTGTACTGCTATAACTAGCTGGACGGCGAGGTCATGGCAATTAGAGCAGTAGCGCGGTTTAGAGATGATGCGCTACTGCTATTTTTCTTTCAGCAGCGCGTTTTTCCGGCACGCGTTGTTGCTAAATAGCAGTGGCGTCGTATTTTGAAGAGCACTGCTGGTAATATTCTGTGTATAAGGTTTTCCCTAGTAGTAACTATTGCTATCGCATAGCGATAAAGTAAAGCAACCATAGGGCTCCTGCCAGTTGCCGATAACTTCAACAAAACATGATCATCTCATACAACAATTTATATCTCATCACGTCTTGACCATATCACATCACAACATGCCCTGCAAAAACAAGTTAGACGCCCTCTACTTTGTTCTTGCAAGTTTTACATGGCTGCTACGAGCTGAGCAAGAACCGTTCTTACCTACGCATCAAAAACCACAACGTGGTATAGTTATTGCTTTTTGATCTTCAGAAAGAACCCTCTTCATTGAATCCGATTCATCTAAAGTTGGAGAAACAGACACCCACTAGTCACCTGTGTGCGAAGCACATCGGTAGAATCAGTCTCGTGTAAGCGTACGTGTAATGTCGGTCTAAGCCGCTTCATCCAACAATACCGCCAAATCAAGAATCAACTAGTGACGGCAAGCAATACGTATATACCCACGCCCACAACTCCTTTGTGTTCTTATCGTGCATATAACATCTACGCATAGACCTGGCTCGGATGCCACTGTTGGGGAACACAGTAATTTCAAAAAAATTCCTACGCACACGCAAGATCATGGTGATGCATAGCAACGAGAGGGGAGAGTATCATCTACGTACCCTCGTAGACTGTAAGCGGAAGCGTTATGACAACGCGGTTGATGTAGTCGTACGTCTTCACGATCGACCGATCTAGCACCGAAGGTACGGCACCTCCGCGATCTGCACACGTTCAGCTCGGGGACGTCCCACGAACTCATGATCTAGTACAGCTTCGAGGGAGAGTTTCGTCAGCACGACGGCTTGATGACGGTGATGATGATGCTACCGGAACAGGGCTTCACCGAAGCACTGCTACGAAATGACCGTGGTGGATATGCTGGAGGGGGGCACCGCACACGGCTAAAGATCAATGATCAACGTGCGTGTCCATGGGGTGCCCCCTCCCCCATATATAAAGGAGTGGAGGGGGGAGGGCCGGCCCTCTACTATGGCACGCCCTGGGGAGTCCTACTCCCACCGGGAGTTGGATGCCCCCTTCCATGTAGTAGGAGTAGAAGAGAATGAAGGGGAAGAGAGAAGAGAAGGAAGGAGGGGGCGCCACCCCTCCCCCTAGTCCAATTCGGACTAGGCCTTGGGGGCGGCGCGTCCTGCCCTAGGAAGCCCCTCTCTCTCTCCCCTACAGCCCAATAAGGCCCATATACTCCCCGGCGAATTCACGTAACTCTCAGGTACTCTGATAAATACCCGAACCACTCGGAACCTTTCCGATGTCCGAATATAGCCTTCCAATATATCGATATTTACGTCTCAAACATTTCGAGACTCCTCGTCATGTCCCTGGTCTCATTAGGGACTGCAAACAAGCTTCGGTACATCAAAACACATAAACTCATAATTCCGATCGTCACCGAACTTTAAGCGTGCGGACCCTCCGGGTTCATGAAGTATGTAGACATGACTGAGGCTCATCTCCGATCAATAACCAATAGCGTAACCTGGATGTTTATATTGGTTCCTACATATTCTACGAAGATCTTTATCAGTCAAACCGCATAACAACATACGCTGGTCCCTTTGTCATTGGTATGTTACTTGCCCGAGATTGGATCGTCGGTATGTCAATACATAGTTCAATCTCGTTACCGGCATGTCTCTTTACTTGTTCTGTAATGCTACATCCCATAACTAACTCATTAGCTACATTGCTTGCAAGGCTTATAGTGATGTACATTACCGAGAGGGCCCAGAGATACCTCTCCGGCAATCGGAGTGACAAATCCTAATCTTGATCCATGCCAACTCAACAAACACCATTGGAGACGCCTATGGAGCACCTTTATAATCACCCAGTTACGTTGTGACGTTTGGTAGCACACAAAGTGTTCCTCTGATATCCGGGAGTTGCATGATCTCATAGTCATAGGAACATGTATAGTTATGGAGAAAGCAATAGCAACAAACTAAACGATCATCGTGCTAAGCTAACAGAATGGGTCAAGTCAATCACATCATTCTCTAATGATGTGATCCCGTTAATCAAATGAAAACTCATGTCTATGGCTATGAAACTTAACCATCTTTGATTCAACGAGCTAGTCAAGTAGAGGCATACTACTGACACTCTGTTTGTCTATGTATTCACACATGTACTAAGTTTCCGGTTAATACAATTCTAGCATGAATAATAAAGATTTATCATGATATAAGGAAATAAATAATAACTTTATTATTGCCTCTAGGGCATATTTCCTTCAGTCTCCCACTTGTACTAGAGTCAATAATCTAGTTCACATCTTTATGTGATTAGTTCACATCTCCATGTGACTAATACCCAAAGGGTTTACTAGAGTCAATAATCTAGCTCACATCTCTATGTGATTAACACCCAAAGAGTGATAATGTTTTGCTTGTGAGCGAAGTTTAGTCAACGGGCCTGCAACATTTAGATCCGTCTGTATTTCGCAAATTTCTATGTCTACAATGCTCTGCATGGAGCTACTCTAGCTAATTGCTCCCTCTTTCAATGTGTATCTAGATCGAGACTTAGAGTCATCTAGATCGATGTAAAAAGCTTGCATCGACGTAACTCTTTACGACGAACTCTTTTATCACCTCCATAACCGAGAAATATTTCCTTAGTCCTCTAAGGATAATTTTGACCGTTGTCTAATGATCCACTCCTGGCTCACTATTGTACCCTCTTGCCATAGTTATGGTGAGGTACACAATAGGTCTGGTACACAACATAGCATACTTTATAGAACCTATGACTGAGGCATAGGGAATGACCTCTCATTCTCTTTCTATTTTCTGCCATGGTCGGGTTTTGAGTCTTTACTGAACTTCACACCTTGCAACACAGGCAAGAACTCCTTCTTTGACTTTTCCATTTTGAACTACTTCAAAATCTTGTCAAGGTATGTACTCACTGAAAATATATCAAGCGTCTTGATCTTTCTCTATAGATCTTGATGCTCAATATGTAAGTAGCTTCACCGAGGTCTTTCTTTGAAAAACTCCTTTCAAACATTCCTTTATGATTTCTAAAAAATTCTACATTATTTCCGATCAACAATATGCCATTCACATATACTTATCAGAAATGCTATAGTGCTCCCACTCACTTTTTTGTAAATACAGGCTTCACCGCAAGTCTGTATAAAATCATATGCTTTGATCACTTTATCAAAGCATATATTCCAACTCCGAGATGCTTGCACCAGTCCATAGATGGATCGCTGTATCTTGCTCACTTTGTTAGCACCTTTAGGATTGACAAAACCTTCTGGTTGCATCATATACAACTCTTCTTTTAGAAATCCATTAAGGAATGCAGTTTTGACATCCATTTGCCAGATATAAAATGCGGCAACTCCTAACATGATTCAGACAGACTTTTTAAGCATCGATACATGTGAGAAAATCTCATCGTATTCAACACCTTGAACTTGTCGAAAACATTTTGCGACAATTCAAGCTTTGTAGATAGTAACACTACACTGGTAGAAAAAGGGCCTTTAGTCCCGGTTCGTAATGGCCTTTAGTCCCGGTTCTGGAACCGGGACTAAAGTGTCGGTACTAATGCCCTGACCCTTTAGTCCCGGTTCAATCCAGAACCAGGACTAAAGGCCCTCCACGTGGCCGGTCCACCTTTAGTCCCGGTTGGTAACACCAACCGGTACTAAAGGAAATTTCCTGATTTTTTTTTGAAATTTCTTTTGAAATTTTTTTTTGAATTTTTTTTGAATTTTTTTATTTTTTTATTTTTGAATTATTTTAACCTCTAATCTCTAATCACCCCTCATCACTGCTCAATTTAATCTCTAATCACCCCTCATCATTCCAAATCATCTCACTTCCCGAACGGTCACCCATCCTCTCACTACTCCAGCTGAGCACGCTTAACTTCCGGGTTCTATTCTCCCTCGTTTCCAAGTCTGCACTTGTTGTTTTCCTGACAATAGTAAGATGTAAATCCTATTAACCCTCAGGAATTTAGCTTGAGCATGAAGTCACATATTTCACTGTTTGAGTTTAAAACTATTGTTCTAAAAAACAATAATTTTTTAGTAACACTAATATTTTTGAATAAGTAGTTTGACCATTGTTTGACCACAGTTTGACCATAGTTTGACCAGATTTGACCAAAATTCAAAAAAGGTGAAATAATTATTTAATAACACTAATATTCTTGAATAATTATTTAGTAACACTAATACTTCTTGAATAAGTAGTTTGACCATAGTTTGACCAGATTTACTGAAAATTTTAAAAAACTGAAATTTGAGCATAACTTTTTTTCCTTTTGGAATTTGAGGATTCTAGAAATTTGCAAACAGGCTGTAGGCGGTCTCCATGGGATGTAACTTTTCGAGTAGATGATTTTTCATATAAAAAACTTTTTCATCCGAGTTCGTATGCAAAAGTTATGCCCATTTTACAAATTCCAGAGAGATTTTGTAAATAAAGTCGAAATTCATATTTGTAAATTTTCCCAACAACTAGACCACATATCACATGTGAAACTTATTTTCTTTTATTTTTTGACATTTCCATCATTTTCTTTTATTTTTTTTAAAACTGAAAAGGCGATCCACAGGGGGGGTATAGTTTGAAAATGGGACCTTTAGTACCGGTTCGTGGCACGAACCGGGACTAAAGGTCTCATCCCCATTAGTCCCGGTTCGTGCCTCAAACCGGGACTAAAGTTCTAATCTTTAGTCCCGGTTTGTGGAGCGAACCGGGACCAATGGTTGTGGGCCAGGAGCGAGGCCCATTGGTCCCGGTTCATCCCACCAACCGGGACCAAAAGGTCTAGATGAACCGGGACTAATGCCTTAGCCGCACGAACCGGGACCAATGCTCACATTAGTCCCGGTTCTAGACTGAACCGGGACTAATGGGCTTAGCCGGCCTGGACCATAGCCCTGTTTTCTACTAGTGCTACTATCAGCGTCCGTCTTCCTCTTGAAGATCCATTTATTCTCAATGACTCACCGATCATCGGGCAAGTCAATCAAAGTCCATACTTTGTTCTCATACATGGATCCCATCTCAGATTTCATGGCCTCAAGCTATTTTGCGGAATCTAGGCTCATCATCGCTTCCTCATAGTTCGTAGGTTCGTCATGGTCTAGTAACATGACTTCCAGAATAGGATTACCGTACCACTCTGGTGCGGACCATACTCTGGTTGACCTACGAGGTTCGTTAGTAACTTGATATGAAGTTTCATGATCATCATCATTAGCTTCCTCACTAATTGGTGTAGGAATCACTAGAACTGATTTCTGTGATGAACTACTTTCAAATTCGGGAGAAGGTACAGTTACCTCATCAAGTTCTACTTTCCTCCCACTCACTTCTTTCGAGAAAACCTTCTTCTCTAGAAAGGATCCATTCTTATCAACAAAGATCTTGCCTTCGGATCTGTGATAGAAGGTGTACCCAGCATTTTCTTTTTTTGGTTATCCTATGAAGACGCACTTCTCCGATTTGGGTTCGTGCTTATCATGTTGAAACTTTTTCACATAAGCATTGCAACCCCAAACTTTAAGAAATGGCAGCTTAGGTTTCTTGCCAAACCATAGTTCATACGGTGTCATCTCAACGGATTTAGATGGTGCCCTATATAACGTGAGTGCAGCTGTCTCTAATGCATAACCACAAAACGATAGCGGTAAATCAATAAGAGACATCATAGATCGCACCATATCTAGTAAAGTGCGATTATGACATTCAGACACACCATTATGCTGTGGTGTTCCAGGTGGCATGAGTTTGTGAAACTATTCCACATTGTTTTAATTGAAGACCAAACTCGTAACTCAAATATTCGTCTCCGCGATCAGATCGTAGAAACTTTATTTTTTTGTTATGATGTTTTTCCACTTCACTCTGAAATTCTTTGAACTTTTCAAATGTTTCAGACTTATGTTTCATCAAGTAGATATACCCATATGTGCTCAAATCATCTGTGAAGGTCAGAAAATAACGATACCCGCCGCGAGCCTCAACACTCATTGGACCGCATACATCAGTATGTATTATTTCCAATAAGTCAGTTGCTCGCTCCATTGTTCTGGAGAACGGAGTCTTAGTCATCTTGCCCATGAGGCATGGTTCGCAAGCATCAAGTGATTCATAACCAAGTGATTCCAAAAGCTATGGAAATGCCATGATAGGTAGGTATGGTGGCTGTTTTGAGGAAGGTATATGGTGGGGTTATGGTACCGGCTAAAGTTGCGTGACACTTGAGAGGCTAGAAATGGTGGAAGGGTGAGTGTGCGTATAATCCATGGACTCAACATTAGTCATAAAGAACTCACATACTTATTGCAAAAATCTATTAGTCATTCAAACAAAGTACTACACGCATGCTCCTAGGGGATAGATTTGTAGGAAAAGACCATCGCTCGTCCCCGACCGCCACTCATAAGGAAGACAATAAAAAAATATCTCATGCTTCGACTTTGTTACATAACGGTTCACCATACATGCATGCTATGGGACTCACAAACCTCAACACAAGTGTTTCTGAAATTTATAACTACTTACTAGCATGACTCTAATATCACCATCTTCATATCTCAAAACAATAATAAGGAATCAAACTTCTCATAGTATTCAATGCACTTTATATGAAAGTTTTTATTATGTCCCTCTTGGATGCCTATCATATTAGGACTAATTTTATAACCAAAGCAAATTACCATGCTGTTTAGAGGCTCTCAAAATAATATAAGTGAAAAACGAGAGTTCATCAATTTCTATAAAATAAAACCACCGCCGTGATCTAAAAAGATATAAGTGAAGTACTAGAGCAATATTTCCTAGCTCAAAAGATATAAGTGAAGCACATAGAGTATTCTAATAAATCACGATTCATGTGTGTCTCTCTCAAAAGGTGTGTACGGAAAAGATGATTGTGGCAAACTAAAAATCAAATACTCAAATCATAGAAGATGCTCCAAGCAAAACACATACCATGTGGTGAATAAAAATATGAGCTCCAGTAATGTTACCGATAGACGAAGACGAAGGAGGGGATGCCTTTCGGGGCATCCCCAAGCTT